>NC_057800.1:569509005-569562385 GCF_018294505.1 Triticum aestivum
CCCCCCCCCCCCAATGCTTTTAGATTCTTTCGGCAATGGCACATGGGTGCTGCCGAAACTTTGCAATTGTGTAGGGGCTGTATAATATGATGTAGTACTAGGTGAAGGCATATGCATTGTTGTAAAACCATATTTTTGCTCGCCAATCTTATCAATTGGCAAAGATTCATCTTCTTGCAAAACTCTAGCTTTTATTGCGGCATAATCAGGAAATAGCCCCTTTTCATGTTGTTCAAGGCAAAGAGCACTAATCCTCTTATTTTGGGCTAAACTCTTCAATGCAGCCACTACTACCTCATCTTCTACAATATTGGGCACAACCTCTCCTGTAAAATTTACATTTATTCGGCTATGACCAGGAAGATGTGAAGCCGAATTATGAACATCTACAGTTGTGTATGGTGCTGAAAAATTACTGAGATGGGGTGTAGCATATGATGGTTGAGAGTAATTGGCCGAATAGCTAGTAGTAGCATGGCCGATTCTCCCATCCATCGGCATGGTTGAACTAGTATATTGCAAATTAGTTGCCGATGAATAAAAAGGTGAAACACTTTGTCGCATGATATTGGAAGTTCCTACAAGAGGTGTTTCAACTTGATTGCCCAAACTCATCATGTTATTCATCGGCATATAAATTTTTGGGGTTGCTGATGCATGGGAGTTGGGATACATATGTTGCATGTTGCTAAAATTATATGAAGTAGAATCATGGAGATTTTGTTGCATCGGCCCTTGCACATAATTAGATATATGATTGATAAAGCTAGGGCTAGCCGATACATTATTCTCATTAGATGATCTAGCAACAACATATGAATTATTTGCATCTACATATGTGAATTGGGTATTCATATTACCTTTGTAGATTGCAAACCCTAGATGACGATCTCTTCGTAGCAAGAACGGGCTGGAGACCGTTCAAAGCTTCGTTCCCCAGCGGAGTCGCCAAAAAGTGTGTTGACACACGAACACGTCACGTGTACCCTCGACGCCGGGGGTGATGCACCGCAGCTCACGTCGAAGGAGACCCGACCGACAGCGCGACACGCAGGACAGTCGGCGGGCGCTTTTGCAGACCCGAAACCCCGCGCACCCGGGAGGGACCCCGTTAGGGATTGCGGCGGCTATGGGCTGCCCTAGGTCGATTCGCTCGCCCCTAGAGCCTCGAGGATCGCTGCCCTCCAATGCAAAGAACGAACGAAGAACGAGAAAGAAAGATACAAGGGTAAGGGATAAAAGTAGATGAACACAAAAAAGTAGTAGATTGATTTGATTGATTGGGTGTTGTTTCAATCGGCCGTCACCCCCAACATATATAAAAGGCGGTTGGACTTCCCGTACAAGCAAAGAATTTATCTAGGCTTTCCTTACAAGAAAATTACATCAATTCACGTCCAAAACCTTAGTCAAATTCGGACTGGTTTATCCGAACTTTCCAAAACTGTTCGGTTTAAACTGGCTGCACCTTGCGGGTCTTTTTTACGGTGGTAAACGATCTCGGATGAAGACAAGCCCAAAAGCAATCTTGACCGTTTCGACGAGAAGAAAAACTTTCATGTTGAAGGTTTTTTGATCAGAGATCATCTTGATAACCTTTTGAGTCCATCTTCAACTTCTCGTCCGATTGACTATCACAGCCTCCAACCCGGCAAGTTTTCCATCCAAGTAAGCTTTCCACACCGACAATGTTTCTATCCAGCAAGCTTTCACACCGGCAAGGCTTCACTCCGGCAAGGTTTGTACTCCGGCAAGGGTTTCACTCCGGCAAGGTTTGTACTCCGGCCAGGGTTCCTCTCTAACAAGGTTTCACTCCGGCAAGGTTTGTACTCCGGCAAGGGTTTTACTCCGGCAAGGTTTGTACTCCGGCCAGGGTTCCTCTTTGACAAGGTTTCCACCCTTTCAAGAGTTTTCTTTCCCACTCAAGGCCGGCCCGCGAAGTGTTGCCTCTAACTTTTGCATACGAACCCGGATTCTTAACCATGCCAAAATCTGGTGTCAACAATCACTCTGCTGGGATAGAGGTAACGCCGAACACCGAAGAGCAGGCATGCAAAGAAAAAGGGTGTAGGTAGTGGATCGAAAACTATGCCACCTACACTCACAAGATTAACCGTTAGCGATAAGATAATAATCTATATGCATGCTATGCAACAAACAAATGCAGCAATCAAGTGCAACAAACCAACGGGGCTCTATACTACCGCATTGTAATGTTTGCGTGGGCTAGGGCATCCTACAACCACCTGCTTTGATACCAAGCATGTGGCATCCCGGCTCAGAGAAACCGGAATGCCCCGTATTCCAGCCCAGAGATCGAGGAGAAGTCTTCTGGAATACTGCACTGCTTAGCATAGAACAACTCAGCTCTTTATTACAATCTATATGGGTACAAGGGGATTACATCGGCACGGCGACACTACGCCGGCCACGGTTGCTCCATGTAAGCAGCAGAACAATACGATGTAGCAGAATAACTCTTGGCAGCGGAACAACGTCGGCGGTGGTGAACTCCACTCCGTAGGGACTCTGGCTGGAACGCTTATCCTAGCTCGCAAACAAGGAATCCACGGCAAACAAGCAATCAAATCTGGCATGACCTGCAGACTCGCATGACACGCCAGGTCAGTACATAGAATGTACTTGCAAGCTCACAGCAACCAAAGCAATCAAGACAAACAATGGCATGGCAATTACAGATTATTAAGCAATGATGAACACGATACTATCAGAACAACATGCCATGTACAACATGATACAGCTAGAATAATACGAGCATGGCATAAACATATGAACATGATGAGACTAGCGTGTAACATGATGAAACTATCATGCACCAACTTACTCTGCTCGGGTTACCTCGTAACCATCACATGCATCACTTACCATCACGGACATCACACGATCATCTCAGGATCCAATCAAGCTTGGTATTAACAATACCGTAGTAATCATTTATGACCACAAGGAGCTCGACCTTTACCCTTGACTCTCGCATAACATCCCAAATATCCAACAAGTTGGTACACACGATACCACAGTGATCCTCTCACGATCACATAAATATCAACCAACTTCTTTCATCATCAAACCAGGGTTGTTATTGAGCACATCATTATTATTACTATTGACCCATAGTGTGACCGACACGAACTGGGCCCTTATCCGCGGGCGTGGCTATCGATAGATTTAACACACACACTCTGCAGAGGTTAGCACACTGTACCCACACCACGGAACCCATGGCCTCGCACTCCCATATGGGTGGACCAACAGTGTTCCGACAAAACCGTCCTACTGCCATGACACTCTCCTGGCCACTCCGACCAACTCCCCTTTGGGCTAAGTCCTGGGTGGCCCCGCACCTACCAAAGGCACCAACGGCCACCGTCGTGGCAAAATGGTCCCAATCGGGGAGAAGGATCCTTGCGAAAACAACGGGCACACAAGGCTCGTGCCGTCCTACCTGGCCAAGGTAGCGCCCGCGCATAACCTTCCCTAGCGGGAGTCACCGGCGAGAGGCATGACAATAGACCTAGTAGGACCCCCCCCCCATAAGGTAAGCGTGGTTGCACTGCTCAGATAGATATGGTGGCACCATGACTCAGCCAACAGTTGTTCAAGTTCAATTTAATCTGGTTAAACATGAATGCAATATGCTGAGTCATGAGAAAAATAATAACATGATGCGACTACAATGGATGAACATGATATTAACATAAGCATGGGGTGCATCCCAATCAACGAGCATAACAACAACATTTAACCATTTATCCAGATGAGCATGGCATACTGACGAGCATGGATATCACAACTAGAACACATACCCATAGCATAACATGGCCACTAAAATCAACAATAAATAATGTGCAATAACATAACGATAAAACTACCATGGAAGTATTTAATCAACTGGATGCAAAGGAACATGCATAACAACGTTACTCGGAACAGACGATAGTCAGGCACCGAAGACCATCACCAACATGTACTACTACCAAAGACTGCCAATATTAAAGTAATACTAGCATAAAGAACATAATAACAGAGTGCATGAAAACATTGCATGACGGTAAACACCGATCCATAAGCATAACCGAAATACCGACCGCAGTAGCAAAACAAATAGACAATTATTAAAGACTCAAGTTGAAAACCAATGCTTCTGCATGGCTATCATGCACATGGTGGTTGTGGCTTACCTGGGGATGAAGAAGGCTCCGGGGAGAAGTGCGGAACGACCGCGTAAAGAATCGCTGGAAAGGGTTCGCTCTTGTAGGGGGCTGATTAGGGGTAAGGGTAAAATGGTCATTTCTAGTATGTCAAATCACAGTGAAAATGATACCAAAAGTTCGGACTCGACGAGACAAAGAAGTGGGCTTTGGATTCACCTCATTTGGAGTTACGAGTAAAAAGTTGTGAAGTGATGAAGATCAGGGACTTTTCTGCAAAAATATCATCACAAACAAGTCCCTGGGTGGATAAGGCAGAAGCGGGCTTTGAGTAAATACATTTTCCAGAGATGAAAACGTACTTATGGCTGAAGTAGAACGCATGCACTTTCCGTTAAGGGAAGGCGTACCCTGTGGAGTACGTCTCCACTTAACCACGTCAGCGGGCTGGCTCGGTTAACGCGTGAGGCGGACGTGCGGGACCCACTGGCAGGGGGAGGGGTGTCGTCATCTTCCTCGCTTCCTCTCGCTCGCCCACGCGGCCAGAGGGTAGGGCCGGCGCCAGCGGCCATGCTCGCAGCTCCGGCCACCAACGGCGACGCCCGACCTACCGTTGGACTCAGGGGACGGAGGCGGACCTGCCTATGGGTGGCGCGCTCGCCAGAGAGGTCGGGGGCGAGCGCGGCATCACCCATAGTGGACGGCGGTTTCGGTCAGAAGTGGGCATGCGTCCACTAGCCACGGGAGGAAGAGGCGAAGGGCAGGGAAGAACCAGAGGGCTATAGGTGATCTAGTGGTGGTGGAATGGAGGAGGGAGGGCATCAGCGTTGAGCCAATTTAGGCCAAGGACGATGCAGGCATGGCGGCCATGGAGGGAACCAGAGAGCTCTTTGAGCTCGGGAGAGTAGCGGACGGGGCCCTGGGAGGTGTAGGAGTGGCTTGGTGAGCTCGGGGGTCTCGGGGGAGGGCTTAAATAGGCGCGAGGCAAGGAGGCCGAGCTAGCGTCGCCGTGGATATGTGTCCGGCGCCGCGGATGCGTGTGCGCACGCATGGGCTTGGAGTAAGGCGACGAGAGAGCACATGAGGGAGAGATCACAGGGAAGAGGAGGCCAAGAGGCACAGGGAGGAAGCAGCTGAGACGAAGACAGAGCCAAAGGGACACTGTTTGTCCGTAGGCGTGCGGCGTCTAGCTCCGGCAAGGAGGCTTCGGGAGGGGGCAGGGACACGAGAGAGATGGTAGAGGAAGGGGGAGTCAGTTCGGCACGCTCGGACGCGAGAAAACCGTCGAGGCAGAGCTGGCCGGTGCGTCCCGACGCCCAGAGCACGGCCAACGCTGCCAGAGCGCATGCATAGACCCGCAAACGACGCGGTCACTACTGCGCCCGGCAAGGAGGGGACGCAAGAGGCAGGGAAACATTGTCCAGAGTGTTGTCTTTCCATCACAGGGGTTGTGGGAGTTGATGGAGCATCAAAAGAAGCCAAGGTGATGTGTGAGTGATCGTCTAAAGTTTGTTGTATCAAATTTGGCTGTGCACTGCTGATCACTAGGGATTTGATTGGGTCAAATGGAGCTGTCTGGGGTGTTTAGATGAGGAAGGACTACGATCCTGTGAAGTTTGAGGGGAAATGGATCAGAAAACAATAGGGTTGCTTTGTAACCTCAGATTAGGTTCAGGAACTTGATCATGATGATGCACTCACATGAAGTATCAATTTGATCTAAAATTTGGCAAGACGGGGTTCTTTGGCCATATGAAGATGCTGCAAAAGGTTTCATACCAATTGGATAAACCAAAATGGTACTTGCTTCACAAGAATTTCCACTGACTAGAAACTTGCAAAACTTCTAGAGGAAAATTGTCTAGATGGAATATGCCCAAATTGGGTGGAGATAGGTTATATGGATAAGGGAAGGTCTAGGAAAATTTACAGCCATAATGGAGCAAGATAAAATATACTTGCTTAACTAACTGAAAATTTGGATAGGAACAAAGATTTGAAGCTGTGTCCTCATGGAGGCATGACATGAGGTCAAATCTTGTGGAGAGCTTTTATTTTATGATATGAAAAACCATGCAAAAATTCAACTCAATTGGATTAACCTAGCTAGTACTTCCTTCACAACCAATTCCCTCTAAAAGGAACTTTGAAAAATTTCTCAGGAATATTTACTAGGCAAATTAAGTTGAAATTTGTTATGAGGCAATTACTTGGACATGAAAAGACGTCCAAGAAGTTTGGAGTCAATTGGGCAAAGATAAATGGCACTTGCTTCACAATCTGTCATTCAGGACAGAATAGGAAAAGAATTATTTGAGGATGATGGGAAACATGGACAATGAAATATTTTTCCATATTTGAGAAGAGATATGACTCAAACAATTTATGAGAATTATTTGGGAATTTTAGGAGTGATGGAAATATAGGTCGCTTCACAACCTAGGGCAAATTGAGTTATTCCTTTAATAGAAAAGGAATGTCCCCAATAAAAAGACTATTGGGATTTGGGCTAGGATGAAAATGGAAAGGTCTAGGGAAGGATTTGGGTATGACAAGCCACTCTGGAAGCAAAGAAGAGTTCTTCTTCTTCAGTTTCCAGACCACATAGCCATGGAAAAAAAAGAAATCTCAGGCAAAAACCTCAGAAAATCAAAAGAAAAAGAAAGGGCCAAAAATCAGGCTGTTACAATGTGGGGGCTGGATGACAAAAGCATGATTATTTTTGCTAGCATGAATCATCACACGCACACTTTCTTACTGTGTGGCGGGGTTATCCTGTCGCTGCACATTAGTAGCACTTTTCTTGTTGTGTGGCGGGGTTCTCCTGTCGCTGCACATTAGTGGCACTTGTTTGTTGTGTGGCTGGGTTCTCCTGTTGTTTTGCATCGGGGGTGTTTTGGTGATGTGTGACGGAGTTGTCTTCATTCACCCGCCCCACAGGTATCGAGCAGGGATCCGGTTGTCCTTGAAATGATCCTTTTGCTTCTTCCTTTTCCTTTCTTGCTTTTCTAAGTTGATTTTTCTTCAGGGTTTCATGCTCCTCCTTGAAATTATACAGGTGTTTTCTTGCTAATCTGGTTCCATCATCTGTTACGCAAGCATCTTTGGTTGATGCCTTAAATTCTTTAGGGATTGACGTATATCACATGAAGCTTTCCCCCTCTGGCATCGACTTCTTAACTGTTGGTTGTTCGAAATCAGGTTGAATAAGATCCTCCTCTGGATCCCAAGTTCACCTCTTTAGGATGTACTTTTCAGGTATCTCGTAAACCCCAATCTGGTCCATAACTCGTAGTACGTGTGCGCATAGTAGTCTGCCACGATCAAACTTGCAGCAAGTACATGAGTATGTCTCTTCATCCATGTTTGCTTGCACATGGTAGTGCCTATCCCGATATTTTGGTATTATCTCCCGCACTAAGCTGGCCTTGAAGGTACCATCATCCACTGCGTCGCATCTGTAGGCTGATTTCACCTTCATCTCCACCTGGAACTTGCAAAACAGGTTATGCGTGTACAACCCCTGCACCTACATCTCCAACGGGTTCATCGAGTACATTTCGGTTTCTTTGTATACTGTTTCCAACTGCTCTTTTGACATGCTAGCCATCACCTTATCATGTATCGCAGTGTACTGATACGTCCATTTTGCATCATGTTTTCTTACTATTATTTATAATGTTTTTATCCATAATAATGCTTTTTGGAGTGATCCCAATGCCTTTTCTCTCATAATTTGCAAGGAGCACACCAAGAGGGAGAATTCAGGCAGCTGGAAATCTGGACCTGGAAAAGCTATGTCAGGCCACCTATTCTGCATAACTCCAAATGAGATGGAACTTCACGGAGATTTTTGTTGGATTATTTAAGAAATATTGGAGCCAATAAACACCAGAGGGGGGCCACCGGGTGGGCGCACCATGCCCTCCTGGCGCGCCCTGGTGGGTTGTGGCCTCCTAGGCCCACCTCCGGTGCCCATCTTCTGGTATATAAGTCATTTTGACCTAGAAAAAATAAGGAGAAGACTTTTGGGATGGAGCGCCACCGAGGCAGAACTTGGGCAGGAGCACTTTTGCCCTACGGCGGAGCAATTCTGCCGGGGAACTTCCCTCCCAGAGGGGGAAATCATCGTCATCATCATCACCAACAACTCTCCCATCTTGGGGAGGGAAAACTCCATCAACATATTCACCAGCACCATCTCATATCAAAACCTAGTTCATCTCTCGAATTCAATCTTGTTACCGGAACTATAGATTGGTACTTGTGGGTGACTAGTAGTGTTGATTACATCTTGTAGTTGATTACTATATGGTTTATTTGGTGGAAGATTATATGTTCAGATCCATTATGCTATTTAATACCCCTTTGATTATGAGCATGTTTACCATTTGTGAGTAGTTACCTTTGTTCTTGAGGTCACGGGAGAAATCATGTTGCAAGTAATCATGTGAATTTCATATGTGTTCGATATTTTGATAGTATGTATGTTGTGATTCCCTTAGAGGTGTCATGTGAATGTCAACTACATGACACTTCACCATACTTGGGCCTAAGGGAATGCATTGTGGAGTAGTAAATAGATGGTGGGTTGTGAGATTGATAGAAACTTAAACCCCAGTTTATGCACTACTCTGTAAGGGACCGATTAGATCCTAGAGTTTAATGCTATGGTTAGAATTTATTCTTAATACTTTTCTCGTAGTTGCGGATTCTTGTGGGAGGGTTAATGCTACCTCTTGAGCACTGCGTTGGATTTCCCCTAAGAGGAAGGGATGATGCAGCAAAGTAGCGTAAGTATTTCCCTCGGTTTTTGAGAACCAAGGTATCAATCCAGTAGGAGGCTACGCTCGAGTCCCTCATACCTACACAAAAACAATAGCTCAACGCAACCAACACGCTTAGGGGTTGTCAATCCCTTCACGGTCACTTATGAAAGTGAGATCTGATAGAGATGATAAATAATATTTTTGGTATTTTTGGTATATAGATGCAAAGTAAATAAAGTAAAAGCAAAGCAATAATAAAGTAATGGAGATTGATATGATGAGAAAGAGACCCGGGGGCCATAGGTTTCACTAGTGGCTTCTCTCAAGAGCATAAGTATTCTACGGTGGGTGAACAAATTATTGTTGAGCAATTGACAGAATTGAGCATAGTTATGAGAATATCTAGGTATGATCATGTATATAGGCATCACGTCCGAGACAAGTAGACCGAAACGATTCTGCATCTACTACTATCACTCCACTCATCGACCGCTATCCAGCATGCATCTAGAGTATTAAGTTAAAAACAGAGTAACGCCTTAAGCAAGATGACATGATGTAGAGGGATAGTTTCATTCAATATGATAAAAAAAACCCATCTTGTTATCCTCGATGGCAACAATACAATACGTGCCTTGCTGCCCCTTCTGTCACTGGGAAAGGACACCGCAAGATTGAACCCAAAGCTAAGCACTTCTCCCATGGCAAGAACAACCAATCTAGTAGGCCAAACCAAACTGATAATTCGAAGATACTTGCAAAGATAACCAATCATACATAAAAGAATTCAGAGAAGATTCAAATATTATTCATAGATAGACTTGATCATAAACCCATAATTCATCGTTCTCAACAAACACACCGCAAAAAGAAGATTACATCGAATATATCTCCACAAGAGAGGGAGAGAACATTGTATTGAGATCCAAAAAGAGAGAAGAAGCCATCTAGCTACTAGCTATGGACCCATAGGTCTGAAGTAAACTACTCACACTTCATCGGAGGGGCTTGGATGATGATGTAGAAGCCCTCCGTCATTGATGCCCCCTCCGGCGGAGCTCCGGAACAGGCCCCAAGATGGGATCTCGTGGATACAGAAAGTTGCGGCGGTGGAATTAGGTTTTTGGCTCCGTCCCGGTCGTTTGGGGGTACGTGGATATATATAGGAGGAAGAAGTACGTCGGTGGAGCTTCGAGGGGCCCACGAGGCAGGGGCGTGGCCCCTACCCTCGTGACCACCTCGTGGCTTTCTTGACGGAGGATCCAAGTCTCCTGGGTCTTATCTGATGAGAAAATCACGTTTCCGAAGGTTTCATTCCGTTTGGACTCTGTTTGATATTCCTTTTCTTCGAAACCCTAAAACAGGCAAAAAACAGCAATTCTGGGCTGGGCCTCCGGTTAATAGGTTAGTCCCAAATATAATATAAAAGTGGATAATAAAGCCCAATAATGTCTAAAACAGTAGATAATATAGCATGGAGCAATCAAAAATTATAGATACGTTGGAGACGTATCAAGCATCCCCAAGCTTAATTCCTGCTCGTCCTCGAGTAGGTAAATGATAAAAACAGAATTTTTGATGCGGAGTGCTACTTGGCATAATTTTAATTTAATTCTTCTTAATTGTGGTATGAATATTCAGATCCAAAAGATTCAAGACAAAAGTTCATATTGACATAAAAATGATAATACTTCAAGCATACTAACTAAGCAATTATGTCTTCTCAAAATAACATGGCTAAAGAAAGTTCATCCCTACAAAATCATATGGTTTAGTCATGTTTCATTTTCGTCACAGAAGAATGCTATCATCATGCACAACCAAGACGACAAGCCAAGCAATTGTTTCATACTTTAGTAATCTCAAACCTATAAACTTTCACGCAATATATGAGCGCGAGCCATGGACATAGCACTATGTGTGGAATAGAATAATGAGGGGGTTATGTGGAGAAGACAAAAAGGAAGAAAGTCTCACATCAACGAGGCTAATCAATGGGCTATGGAGATGCCCACTGATTGATGTTAATGCAAGGAGTAGGGATTGCCATGCAACAGATGCACTAGAGCTATAAATGTATGAAAGCTCAACAAAAGAAACTAGTGGGTGTGCATCCAACTTGCTTGCTCACGAAGACCTAGGGCACTTGAGGAGGCCCATTGTTGGAATATACAAGCCAAGTTCTATAATGAAAAAATCTCACTAGTATATGAAAGTGATAACATGAGAGACTCTACTATGAAGATCATGGTTCTACTTTGAAGCACAAGTGTGGTAAAAGGATAGTAACATCGTCCCTTCTCTCTTTTTCTCTCATTTTTTTGGGCCTTCTCTTTTTTTATGGCCTTTCTCTTTTTTGGGGCCCTTTTTTATGGCCTTTCCTTTTTTATACCTCACTTGGGACAATGCTCTAATAATGATGATCATCACACTTCTATTTATTTACAACTCAATGATTACAACTCGATACTAGAACAAAGATGACTCTATATGAATGCCTCCGGCGGTGTACCGGGATACGCAATGACTCAAGAGTGACATGTATGAAAGAATTATGAACGATGGCTTTGCCACAAATACTATGTCAACTACATGATCATGCTAAGCAATATGACAATGATGAATGTGTCATGATGAATGGAATGATGGAAAGTTGCATGGCAATATATCTCGGAATGGCTATGGAAATGCCATAATAGGTAGGTATGGTGGCTGTTTTGAGGAAGATATAAGGAGGTTTTTGTGTGAAAGAGCGTATCATATCACGGGGTTTGGATGCACCGGCGAAGCTTGCGCCAACTCTCAATGTGAGAAAGGGCAATGCACGGTACCAAAGAGGCTAGCAAGGATGGAAGGGCGAGAGTGCGTATAATCCATGGACTCAACATTAGTCATAAAGAACTCACATAATTATTGTAAAAATCTACAAGTCATCAAAAACCTCGGCACTACGCGCATGCTCCTAGGGGGATAGATTGGTAGGAAAAAACCATCGCTCGTCCCCGACCACCACTCATAAGGAAGACAATCAAATAACACCTCATGTTTCAAATTTGTTGCATAACGATTACCATACGTGCATGCTACGGGACTTGCAAACTTCAACACAAGTATTTCTCAATTTCACAACTACTCAACTAGCATGACTTTGATATTATTACCTCCATATCTCAAAACAATCATCAAGCATCAAACTTTTCTTAGTATTCAACACACTCATAAGAAAGTTTTATTATTAATCTTGCATACCAAGCATATTAGGATTTTAAGTAAATTACCATGCTATTAAGACTCTCAAAATAATCTAAGTGAAGCATGAGAGATCAATAGTTTCTATAAAACAAATCCACCACCGTGCTCTAAAAGATAAAAGTGAAGCACTAGAGCAAAACTATAAAGCTAAAAAGATATAAGTGAAGCACATAGAGTATTCTATCAAATTCCAAATCATGTATGGCTCTCTCAAAAGGTGTGTACAGCAAGGATGATTGTGGTAGACTAACAAGCAAAGATTCAAATTATAAAAGACGCTCCAAGCAAAACACATATCATGTGGTGAATAAAAACATAGCTCCAAGTAAAGTTACCGATAGAAGTAGACGAAAGAGGGGATGCCTTCCGGGGCATCCCCAAGCTTTGGCTTTTAGGTGTCCTTAGATTATCTTGGGGGTGCCATGGGCATCCCCAATCTTAGGTTCTTGCCACTTCTTGTTCCATAATCCATCAAATCTTTACCCAAAACTTGAAAACTTCACAACACAAAACTTAAAGTAGAAAATCTCGTGAGCTCCGTTAGCGAAAGAAAACAAAAGACCACTTCAAGGTACTGTAATGAACTCATTCTTTATTTATATTGGTGTTATACCTACTGTATTCCAACTTCTCTATGGATTATAAACTATTTTACTAGCCATAGATTCATCAAAATAAGCAAACAACACACGAAAAACAGAATCTGTCAAAAACAGAACAGTCTGTAGTAATCTGTAGCTAGCGCAATATCTAGAACCCCAAAAATTCTAAAATAAATTTCTGGACGTGAGGAATTCATATATTAATCATCTTAAAAAAGAATTAACTAAATATCACTTTCCAAATAAAAATGACAGCAGTTCTCGTGAGCGCTAAAGTTTCTGTTTTTTACAGCAAGTTCAACAAGACTTTCCCCAAGTCTTCCCAACGGTTCTACTTGGCACAAACACTAATTAAACACAAAAAACACAACCAAAACAGAGTCTAAATAAATTTATTTATTAAATAACAGCAAGGATAAATAGTGGGTTGACTCCCAACAAGCGCTTTTCTTTAAAGCCTTATAGCTAGGCATAATATTTCAATGATGCTCACATGAAAGACAAGAATTGAAGCACAAAGAGAGCATCATAAAACACATGACAAACACATCTAAGTCTAACATACTTCCTATGCGTATGCATCTTATAGGCAAACAAATTAGCTAGGGAAGCAAAAACTAGCATATGCAAGGAAGCGGAAAGAAACAATAGCAATCTCAACATAACAAGAGGTAATTTAGTAACATGAAAATTTCTACCACCATATTTTCCTCTCTCATAATAATTACATGTAGGATCATAATAAAATTCAACAAAATAGCTATCACATAAAATATTTTCAACATGATCCACATGCATGCAAAGTTGACACTCTTCCAAAATAGTGGGATTAACATTAACTAAAGTCATGACCTTTCCAAACCCACTTTTATCAAAAACTTCATAAGATTGAACATTCTCCAAATATGTGGGATCTAAAGTTGACATTCTTCCAAACCCACTTTCAATATTATTGCAAACATTATAATCAATCTCATATTCATCATGGGGTTTAAATAAATTTTCAAGATCAAAAGAAGAATCACCCCAATCATGATCATTACAACAAGTAGAGGACATAGCAAAACTAGCATCCCCAAGCTTAGGGTTTTGCATATTATTAGCACAATTGAAATTAATATAATTTATAATAGAATCATTGCAGTCATGCTTTCTATTCGAAGATCTATCGTGAATCGCTTCATGAGGTAATTCATCACACTTTTCAGATTCACGAATTTCAAGCAAAACTTCATAAAGATAATCTAGTGCACAAAACTCACTAGCAATTGGTTTATCATAATTGGACCTCTTAAAAGGATTAGCAAGTGGATGAGGATCCATAGATCTTAAGTTCTCTGTTTAGTAATAAATAAACAACTATTCTAACCATACGAGCAAACAAGAAGCAAGCGGGCAAAAAGAGGCAAATAGAGAGGGAGGATAGAGAGAGAGAGGGCGAATAAAATGGCAAGGGTGAATTGGGGGGAGAGGAAAACGAGAGGCAAATGGAAAATAATGTAATGCGGGAGATAGGGATTGTGATGGGTACTTGGTATGTTGACTTTTGCGCAGACTCCCCGCCAACGGCGCCAGAAATTCTTCTTGCTACCTCTTGAGCACTGCGTTGGATTTCCCCGAAGAGGAAGGGATGATGCAGCAAAGTAGCGTAAGTATTTCCCTCAGTTTTGAGAACCGAGGTATCAATCCATTAGGAGGCTACGCTCGAGTCCCTCATACCTACACAAAAACAATAGCTCAACGCAACCAACGCGCTTAGGGGTTGTCAATCCCTTCACGGTCACTTACGAAAGTGAGATCTGATAGAGATGATAAATACTATTTTTGGTATTTTTGGTATAGAGATGCAAAGTAAATAAAGTAAAAGCAAAGCAATAATAAAGTAATGGAGATTGATATGATGAGAAAGAGACCCGGGGGCCATAGGTTTCACTAGTGGCTTCTCTCGAGAGCATAAGTATTCTACGGTGGGTGAACAAATTACTGTTGAGCAATTGACAGAATTGAGCATAGTTCTGAGAATATCTAGGTATGATCATGTATATATGCATCACGTCCGAGACAAGTAGACCAAAACGATTTTGCATCTACTATTACTCCACTCATCGATCGCTATCCAGCATGCATCTAGAGTATTAAGTTAAAAACAAAGTAACGCCTTAAGCAAGATGACATGATGTAGAGGGATAGTTTCATGCAATATGATAAAAAAACCATCTTGTTATCCTCGATGGCAACAATACAATACGTTCCTTGCTGCCCCTTCTGTCACTGGGAAAGGACGCCGCAAGACTGAACCCAAAGCTAAGCACTTCTCCCATGGCAAGAACAACCAATCTAGTAGGCCAAACCAAATTGATAATTCGAGGAGACTTGCAAAGATAACCAATAATACATAAAATAATTCAGAGAAGATTCAAATATTATTCATAGATAGACTTGATCATAAACCCACAATTCATCGGTCTCAACAAACACACTGCAAAAAGAAGATTACATCGAATAGATCTCCACAAGAGAGGGGGAGAACATTGTATTGAGATCCAAAAAGAGAGAAGAAGCCATGTAGCTACTAGCTATGGACCCGTAGGTCTGAAGTAAACTACTCACACTTCATCGGAGGGGCTTGGATGATGATGTAGAAGCCCTCCGTGATCGATTCCCCCTCTGGCGAGCTCCGGAACAGGCCCCAAGATGGTATCTCGTGGATACAGAAAGTTGCGGCGGTGGAATTAGGTTTTTGGCTCCGTCCCGATCGTTTGGGGGTGCGTGGATATATATATATAGGAGGAAGAAGTATGTCGGTGGAGCTTCGAGGGGCCCACGAGGTAGGGGGCGCGCCCTAGGGGGGGCACGCCCCCTACCCTCGTGACCACCTTGTGGCTTTCTTGACGGAGGGTCCAAGTCTCCTGGGTCTTATCTGATGAGAAAATCACGTTTCCAAAGGTTTCATTTTGTTTGGACTCCGTTTCATATTCCTTTTCTTCGAAACCCTAAAACAGGCAAAAAAAACAGCAATTCTGGGCTGGGCCTCCGGTTAATAGGTTAGTCCCAAAAATAATATAAAAGTGGATAATAAAGCCCAATAATGTCTAAAACAGTAGATAATATAGCATGGAGCAATAAAAAATTATAGATACATTGGAGACGTATCAGTTAATCATAAGTAGGAGGTCCGCTCAAGTAAGAACAGCACCTAAGCACCGGTCCACCCACATATCAAATTATCAAAGTAGTGAACACAAATCAAACCAACATGATGAAAGTGACTAGATGAAATCCCCGTGTACCCTCAAGAACGCTTTGCTCATTATAAGAGACCATTTTGGCATGCACTTTGCCTCAAAAGGATTGGGCTACCTTGCTGCATACTTGTTACAATTATCATTACTTGCTCGTTGCAAATTATCTTGCTATCAAACTACTCGCTACTTACAATTTCAACACTTGCAGACTTTACCTTACTGAAAACTACTTGTCATTTTCTTCTGCTCCTCGTTGGGTTCGACACTCTTAGTTATCAAAAAGAGCTACAATTTATCCCCTATACTTGTGGGTCACCAAGGCTATTTTCTGGCGCCATTGCCAGGGATTGAAGCGCCTTTGGTAAGTGGAATTCGGTAAGGAAACATTTATATAGTGTGCTGAAATTTATTGTCACTTGTTACTATGGAAAACAATCCTTTGAGGGGTTTGTTTGGGGTATCTTCACCTCGTCCGGAACCACAATTAATTGCCCCTCAACCTACTGCACCTACTAAAAATATTGAATATGAAATTCCTTTAGGTATGATAGAACAACTGCTAGCTAATCCTTATGAAGAGATGGAACAGAACATCCTGATATGCACTTGATATATGTAGAACAAATTTGTGGATTGTTCAAGCTTGCAGGTTTACCCGAGATGAGGTGATGAAAAAGGTTTTCCCTTTATCTTTGAAGAGAAAAGCATTGGCATGGTATAGGCTATGCGATGATATTGGATTATGGAATTGGAATCGTTTGAAATTGGAGTTCCACCAAAAAAAATTATCCTATACATCTAGTTCATCATCATCGGAATTATATATATAATTTTTTGCCACGTGAAGGAGAAAGTATCACTCTATCTTGGGGGAGGCTTAAGTCAATGTTATATTCATGCCCCAATCATGAGCTCTCAAGAGAAATTATTATTCAGAATTTTTATGCTCGGCTTTCTCGTAATGATCAAACCATGCTGGATACTTCTTGTGTTGGTTCTTTTATGAAGAAAACTATTGAATTCCGGTGGGATCTTTTGGAAAGAATTAAACACAACTCTAAAGATTGGGAACTCGACGAAGGTAAAGAATCGGGTATAAAGCTTAAGTATGATTGTGCTAAATCTTTTCTGGATACCGATGCTTTTCAAAAGTTTAGCACTAAATATGGACTTGACTCTGAGATAGTAGCCTCCTTTTGTGAATCATTTGCTACTCATGTTGAACTCCCTAAAGAGAAGTGGTTTAAATATCACCCACATATTAAAGAATGAATTAAAGAATCGGTACCAGTTAAAGAAGAAACTACACTCTATAATGTTGATCCAGTTGTTCCTACTGCTAATATTGAGAAACCACCTTTTCCTGTTAGGATAAAGGAACATGCTAAAGTTTCAATTGTGGTTAACAAAAGCTTTGTTAGAACACCTAAACCTGATGAACAAATTAAATTAGAACCTAGCATTGCTATTGTTAAAGATCTCTTAGAACAAGATATGGATGAGCATGTTATTTACTTCTGTGAAGAAGCTGCTAGAATTGCTAAACCAGATGGAAAAGATAAACATAGACCTGTTGTTGGCATGCCTCTTATTTCACTTAAAATAGGAGATCAGTGTATCATGGTTTATGTGACATGGGTGCTAGTGTGAGGCTATTCCTTACACTTTATATAAAGAAATTATAAAAGACATAGCACCTGTAGAGTTAGAAGACATAGATGTTACTATTAAACTTGCTAATAGAGACACCATATCGCCTTGTGGGATTATTAGAGATGTTGAAGTCTTGTGTGGGAAAATAAAATATCCTACTAATTTTCTTGCTCTTGGTACCCCACAAGATGACTTCTGTCCCATTATCTTTGGTAGACCTTTCTTGAACACAGTTAATGCTAAGATACATTGCAAGAAACAAACTATTGGTGTTAGCTTTGGTGATGAGTCTCATGAGTTTAATTTTTTCAAGTTCAGTAGAAATCATTATGAGAAATAATTACCTAGTAAGGATGAATTAATTGGTATTGCTTCTATAGCTATACCACCTACTGATCCTTTAGAACAATACTTGCTAGACCATGAGAATGATTTACATGTGCATGAAAGAAATGAAATAGATAAGATTTTCTTTGAACAACGTCCTCTTCTTAAACACAATTTGCCTATTGAAACTCTAGGAGGTCCACCTCCACCTAAAGGTGATCCTATGTTTGAATTAAAACAATTGCCAGACACTATGAAATATGCTTATCTTGATGAAAAGAAGATATATCATGTTATTATTAGTGCTAACCTTTCAGAACATGAAGAAGAAAGATTATTGAAAGTTCTAAGGAAGCACCGAGCTGCTATTGGATATACTCTTGATGATTTAAAGGCATTAGTCCCACTCTATGTCAGCACAAAATTAATATGGAACCTGATGCTAAACCAGTTGTTGATCACCAACGTCGGTTAAATCTGAAGATGAAAGAGGTGGTAAGAACGGAAATAGTAAAACTTCTGGAAGCAGGTATAATCTATCATATAGCTGATAGTAGATGGGTAAGTCATGTTCATTGTGTCCCTAAGAAAGGAGGTATTACTGTTGTCCCTAATGATAAGAATGAACTTATTCCACAAAGAATTGTTACAGGCTATAGAATGGTAATTGATTTTAGAAAATTAAATAAAGCTACTAGAAAAGATCATTACCCTTTGCCTTTTATTGATCAAATGCTTGAAATATTATCTAAGCACACACACTTTTGCTTCCTTGATGGATATTCTAGCTTTTCACAGATACTTGTTTCTTAACCTAATCAAGAAAAGACCACTTTTACTTGTCCTTTTAGAACCTATGCTTATAGACGTATGCCTTTTGGTTTATGTAATGCATCTGCTACCTTTCAAAGATGCATGATGGCTATATTCTCTGATTTTTGTGAAAATATTGTTGAGGTTTTCATGGATGACTTCTTTGTTTATGGGAAGTCTTTTGATGATTGTTTAAAACTTGATCGAGTTCTACAGAGATGTGAACAAACAAATCTAGTCTTGAATTGGGAGAAGTGCCACTTTATGGTTAATGAAGGCATTATCTTGGGTCATAAAATTTCTAAAAGAGGTATCAAAGTGGACCAAGCTAAGGTTGATGCAATTGAGAAAATGCCATGTCCTAAGGACATCAAAGGTATTCATAGTTTCCTAGGTCATGTTGGTTTCTATAGGAGATTTATCAAAGACTTTTCCAAAATTTCTAGGCCTCTTACTAATCTTTTGCAAAAGGATATTCCTTTTGTTTTTGATGATGATTGTCCTGAAGCCTTTGAAATAATCAAGAAAGCTTTAATCTATGCACCTATTGTTCAACCACTTGATTGTAAATTGCCTTTTGAAATTATGTGTGATGCTAGTGATTATGTTGTTGGTGTTGTTCTAGGACAAAGAGTTGATAAGAAATTGAATGTTATTCATTATGCTAGTAAAACTCTAGACAGTGCTCAAAGAAATTATGCTACAAATGAAAAAGAATTCTTAGCAGTGGTGTTTGCTTGTGATAAGTTTAGACCTTATATTGTTGATTCTAAAGTAAATGTTCACACAGACCATGATGCTATTAAATATCGTATGGAGAAGAAATATGCTAAACATAGACTTATTCATTGGGTTCTCTTGTTATAAGAATTTGATTTACATATAATTGATAGAAAAGGAGCTGAGAACCCTGTAGTTGATAACTTGTCTAGGCTTAAAAATATGCTTGATGACCCACTCCTATTAATGATAGTTTTCCTAATGAGCAGTTAGCTGCAATAAATGTTTCTAATAATACTCCTTGGTATGCTGATATTGCTAGTTACATTGTTGCTAAATACTTGCCACCTAGCTTTACATATCAACAAAAGAAAAAATTCTTCTATGGTTTAAGACATTACTTTTGGGATGTCCCACATCTTTATAAAGAAGGAGTAAATGGTATTATTAGACGTTGTGTACCTGAGCATGAATAGGGATAATTCCCATGGAAATGTCACTCTGAGCCTTATGGAGGGCATCATGCTGGAGACAGAACTACTCACAAGGTATTGCAATCTGGATTTTATTGGCCTACTCTCTTCAAGGATGCTCGTAAGTATGACTCATCTTGTGATGAATGCCAAAGAATAGGTGCTACCTCTTGAGCATGCGTTGGTTTTCCCTTGAAGAGGAAAGGGTGATGCAGCAAAGCAGCGTAAGTATTTCTCTCAGTTTTTGAGAACCAAGGTATCAATCCAGTAGGAGACCACGTGCAAGTCACTTCGTACCTACACAAACAAGTAAGAACCTCACAACCAACATGATAAAGGGGTTGTCAATCCCTTCACGGCCACTTGCAAGAGTGAGATCTGATAGAGATAATAATAATAAGATAAATATTTTTGATATTTTTATGATATAGATTGAAAGTAAAGATTGCAAAATAAATGGTGCGAGAAATAGCTAGTTGATGGAAGATTAATATGATGGAAGATAGACCCGGGGGCCATAGGTTTCACTAGTGGCTTCTCTCAAGATAGCATAAGTATTACGGTGGGTGAACAAATTATTGTCGAGCAATTGATAGAATTGAGCATAGTTATGAGAATATCTAGGTATGATCATGTATATAGGTGTGACGCCCTCGATTCAATCGTACACTAATCATACACGCAAATGTGTACGATCAAGATCAAGGACTCACGGGAAGATTTCACAATACAACTCTAGACACAAAATAAAATAATACAAGCTTTATATTACAAGCCAGGGCCTTGAGGGCTCGAATACATAAGCTCGAATACACAAGAGTCAGCGGAAGCAACAATATCTGAGTGCAGACATGAGTTAAACAAGTTTGCCTTAAGAAGGCTAGCAGAAAAGCAACATCGATCGAAAAGGCAAGGCCTCCTGCCTGGGAGCCTCCTAACTACTCCTCGTCGGTGGCGGTCTTCATGTAGTAGTAGGCATCAACGGTGGCATCTGACTCCTGGGCTCCGACATCTGGTTGCATCAATTGGAAAGAAGAAGAAAGGGGAAAAGGGGGGGGAGTGAAAGTGCGTTATATCGACTAGAGGGGGGGTGAATAGGCGATTTTTATGAAAGTCTTCAAAACATGGAAGTTATGAAGACAAACGATAGAAATAAACCTATTACCATGCAGCGGAAGGTAGACTACACTAGGCAAACCATAGTCAAGTATTCAATGGAGTGAAAGCACAATGACTAGTAGCAGCAATGTAGTAAGGATCAGATAGGAAGATATTATGAAGCCAAACAGAACTCGCAGTCACTCAGTGAAGACAAAAGATAGTGCAATCATACAATGACTTCACAAGGACCAACAGTAAGTAAAGGGAAGGGATGGATGAAACCAGTGACTCGTTGAAGACAATGATTTGTTGGACCAGTTCCAGTTGCTGTGACAACTGTACGTCTGGTTAGGGCGGCTAGGTATTTAAACCTGAGGACACACAGTCCCGGACACCCAGTCCTGAACACGCAGCTCAGGACACCCAGTCCTCACCATATTCCCCTTGAGCTAAGGTCACACAGACCTCACCCAATCACTCTGGTAAGTCTTCAAGGTAGACTCCCAAACCTTCACAGACTTTGTTCACCGGCAATCCACAATGTCTCTTGGATGCTCAGAACGCGACGCCTAACCGGCTGGAGGATTCATAGTCCTTAAGTGTAATAAGTCTTCAGATCACACAGACAAGAAGACTTAAGTGATGCCTGACACTCTTTGGCTCTGGGTGGTTAGGGCTTTATCCTCGCAAGGAATTCTCTCTCAAAGGCTTTGAGGTGGGTTGCTCTCAAACGACAAAAGCCGTACTCTAACTCGGAGCAGCCAACCATTTATGGTTGTAGGGGGTGGGCTATTTATAGCCACTAGGCAACCCGACCTGATTTGTCCGAAATGACCCTGGGTCACTAAGGAACTGACACGTGTTCCAACGGTCCGATTTCAAACTCACGCGGCAGCTTTACTTGGGCTACAAGCAAAGCTGACTTGTCCGACTCTGGACAAGTTTCACCCTCATAGTCTTCACTCGAAGACATAGGTTTTGGTTAAGCATCACTTCAGTCATTCTAACTGGTTCACTTGGACCCCACTTAACAGTACGGTGGTTCTTATGACTCAATAAAGAAGAAACAGAACTACAAAAGATCTAAGTCTTTGAGCTCCATAGGCTTCATGCGATGTCTTCTCTTGTCATAGTCTTCAATGAGAATATCTTCATATACCACCTTTGACATCAATGTCTTCATACATTTTTAGGGGTCATCTCTAGTAGGAAAACAGAATCAATGAGGGACTTCTACCTATGTTATCCTGCAATTCTCACAAACACATCAGTCCCTCAACTAGGTTTGTCGTCAATACTCCAAAACCAACTAGGGGTGGCACTAGATGCACTTACAATCTCCCCCTTTTTGGTGATTGATGACAAACTAGTTGAAGTTTTCAATGGGGAATATAATATGTGAAATTGTAAAGAATAAGGAATTGTCTTCATAAGTTGCAAGGGCTCCCCCTGAAGATGTGCATATAAGTAATTTGCTTTTGGAATGCAAATGCACATGGCAGGTTGTGCTTGTGGAGATCCTCTTCAACTTATGATGACAATCCACTATGCATGTGAAGGTATGTGAAGATAATGACATGCATAATGGAAAATGGACGTCTGCAAAATGATCTAAGTGCGGAATTTATCGTCGCACATGCGGAATTTATCATCGCATCACAAAGTAGCAAATAAGTAGCAGACGACCATCGAGTTTAAGTGTTACAACTCAAGGAACCAAATGTATCAAAACGAGAGTTGTAAACACGAAGCAAAATATAAAGCACCCGCCCATATGGACCCGCTTGAAGACTATCAAATTCATATGCTTCTCCCCCTTTTGTCAGTAAGGACCAAAAAGGTTTAAAGACATAGAGCATCTACTCGTTCCCATGAAGAGTGGGTGAAGCAGCAAGGTCGTCAGTGGTGTTCGGCGGTGCAGAAGAACTTGGAGCAGTGTTGAAGCATGCTGAAGGAGGTGGCGGTGAAGTGGCATCGTCTTCATCGTCGATCACTCTGCCATTCATAGTTGCAGCAGAGGAAGAGAACTCAGAGTCTTCGAGAGATGGAGTTCGTCACAACACGGCCCTTCGAGGAGGTGTGGAGTCAAAGTTGAAGCATTCAGAGAAGCCATCCTCTTGAAGATCATCTTCAGAGCACATCAGCATCAGACCTTTCCATGTGCGTCGAGAGGTTTCATGGGCAACAAAAGCATTCTTGGTGGCAAGATTGCGAATGCGGTTGACATCCACCAAGAGGCTTTGCATTTGGCGCTTCAGCCAGTCATGATGCCTATCCTGATTCTGATGAAGAGCCACCAGAAGCTCTCGGTCATTAAGAACACGAGTGCGCTTCTTGGGTCGTTGGGCAGTTGTGCTGTCGGTGGCTTCAGTAAGGGCAGGATGTGGTGAACGTGTAGTTCCAGCCAAAGGATACACACGAGTGACTGCTTCAACTCCTTCAATGTTCTGAGAAAAACTTTGATGCTCCGCATTCTGAAGACTTAGAGGTTCCTTGGCAGGCTTAGGATAAATGGCTTCAATAGACATATCCACATCAGGCAGAAAGATCCGATGATTGCGAGCAGATGGTTGATATGAGATAGCGGAGTGGAGTTTGATCAGCCGCATTATCCATGGAGCGTAGAACTTCAGGCCAAAAAGATCAGAGCCTGATGCAGCAAGTTAGCGGATGAAGAAGTCCTATGCATTGAAGCATTTGCCATGAAGAATATAGAAGACCAAGGTCTTCATTGCACCTTCTAGCTTGGCATGTGGAGAGTGTCCTTTGATGGGCCAGAGAGTTCGCCTTATGATGTGATAAATAGTCCTTGGCAGATACTCAAGGTCTTCAACAAAGAGCTCTTTGGGATATGCAGCATCTTGGGGCAATGGCTTCATCATACTAAGCATCTGACTCATGTTGGGTTCAGGCTTCTGAAAGATGCTTTCCACAGCTTCACTGTGAATTTGACAGCCAGTTTCGTAGAGATCGCCAGGAGTGGGTAGACCAGTGAGCTCAATGATGTCAAAGGCTTTGGCTTCGTGATGAATGTTTCCTGTCATCCACTCCAAGACCCAAGTCTTCGGATCTCTGTTGTACCCACGGATGTGAAGTGTGGCATAGAATTGGAGCAGCAACTCTTCATTCCAATGCTCTTGGTCGGTGACGAACGGCAGCAATCCAACCTCTTTGAAGCAATCCAGAGCTTCTTCCAGGCAGGGCAGACCAGCTATTGCTTCAATGTCAAGACGCTTGTGTGGGAAGATGCGACCTTGATTGTATAGAATGCAGGAGTAATAGCTTCGCTGCGGATAGCTCCAGAACCGATCAGATGATATTCTTTCCCTTGAGTAGGTTCCTGGAGCTATCGAAGAAAGTGTTGTCTGCTCTGAAGCCATTGACATTGAAGGATCCAGGTGCTGATGTAGGACCTGGAAACCTGGGCAATCTTGGGATTGGCTTCTGTACCTGAGGCCTGTGCTCAACATGATAGTCGAACTGAGGACCAGCAGCAGGCACAGGAACAGAAGCAGTGGGATCAGTGGCTTCACTGACTTCTGGTGCTTGGGTTGGTGAAGGCTCCACATTAGCTTCAGCCATGATAGCGTCAGTGGCTTCATTGGTGTTGGTGGTGGCAGCCTCAAGATTCTCAACCTCCACTTGACGAGCTGGAGGGTCGGTCATAGTCACGTTCTCCTTGAGAATAGCTTCTTGGTGGGACGGGGGAGTAGCAGCTTTTGGGGTTTCTTCTTCATCGGCTGATGCAGCCGGAATGTCTTCAGCAGCTATAGCTTCAGCTCGGAGACTGGAGGCCTTGGTCCTTTGCGAAGCCTGCGTAACGATGGCGACGCCTGTGGAGTTGGAGTTGGCTGGGCCTCAAAGTCTTCTTCCTCTTGTGCTTGTGGGCGATCAGCCCATGATGCATCCTAAGCAATTGGCGTCAGAGGACGACCAATGCTGATGAGTTCGTTGTGCGTTAGCATAGACGATGATACCTGTTGGTGCTCGAGCTGAGGAAGAATTGCATCATCTTCAACATGGTCAAGGTGACCAATGTCTTCAGCAGCAATGGGATCAGCTGCTGGAAAGTCTTCAGCTTCATGAGCCTCTGTGAAAGCAGGCTCATGGACAGTCAGTTGACGTTCTTGAGGTTCAGCGTCAGGGCGAACCATGGAGATGGGTTCAACAATCAAGGGCTCTGTGGGAGCAGCCCGTTCCTTCTTGTTCTTCCGCTTCTTCTTGGAGGGGGCAGTAGCAGAGGCTTCAGGATGTTTCCTCTTCCTTGCTTCAGCCTCAGCAGTCCTCGTCTTCTTCAGCTCTGAAGTGGTTGACCGGGCCTTTGGCTTCGAGCCAGTCATGCTAGTTAGGAAGACAATGGGATCTGCTTCCTGCATTGGTGCGTTGGGTTCGGCCATAGTGGGCTTCTTCTTCTGCTTAGCAGCCATCCTGGGATCAATGCCCGGACGCCCAAGGGTCTTGCGCTTCTCAGCCTCGTTGTAGCCTTGCACACACTTGTCAGCAAGGCTCTTCATGCGCTCCCTAGAACCCTGAGCTTCTGCGTGTTTCTTGAGAAAGGCTTCTTTGAGCTCGTGCATCATAATCTTGAAGTTTTTCACCTCTTGCACGCTGAGCTTGGCCATATGCTTCTTGAACTGAGCCTTTTCATAGTCAATATTTTGCTTCAGTTCGACGATGCGCTGAGCGAGAGCTAGTTCTGAAGCAATGGCGCCATGGAAGGCGACACTGAGGCCAATGGGTAGTTGCAGATCTTCGAAGCTGATGTTGGGCGTGTCAAACCACTCATCAATGAAGTTGTGGATGATTGTCACATCAAAGAGAGGCAGATCATTGAAGATTTCTGCTTCTTCTTTGCTCTTGATGATTTGCTCAAGAGCGTCGTCTGCAAGATCTTCATCACTGGACAGATCAATGGCATCATTTCGTAGAATGGGAGCAACTGTCAGTTCTTGGCCGGTGTGTGGCAGAGGCATCCTGACCTTCTGGGGCTTGGAGGTGCGTGACAAATCTTCAGACTGCACACTGTCTTCAGGAGGTGCAGTGGCCAGTGGCTTCGCCCGTGAGATTCTTGGTGCAGAGGCAGGCTTTGAAGCTTTTGGCTGCTTCAGCTTCTTTGGCTTCGGCGCTGCAGGCGCTTCATCTGATTCAGCGTCATCTGCAGGCTCATTCACGGCAGTCCCTTGAACCACGATATGGGTGATGATACCTTCAAGGTTGTAGAAGGCCCCAAGAAGATTGGGTTCAGCTTCGCGAGTTCCATCGGCATGGGGAGCAGAGGGACCAGGGTTGAAGTCTAGTCCCAAAGACTTCTTGTTTTGCTTTGCTGAGTTCTTGGCAAACTGGAAGTTGCGCTTGAACAGATTGTCGTCACGGCGCCATAGTAGTGACGATGGGTGTGCATCTGCAGGCTGTGGCCCATGGACCATGCAGGGATAGAAGCCTTGTTCAATGGCTTCTTCTCTGGACCTGGGTTGAAGATTCATATATAGGATGTCTCCCCACGGTCGCTTGATGGCATTTTTCTCACCATATTCTTGGGTCACAAACCAGTATTTGAACCATTGTTCTGCCCAATATCTTCGAATCCACTGGATTCGGGTCTTGTGCTAATTATAATCCTCTTCAGGATCTGACTTGTAAAGTTCTGAGAGGTCATCAGGCAGATCTCTTGATGTTCCGCCACGATGCTGTCTGCCTCCCTTCCTTGCAGATTTCTCTGAAGCCATGAATTTTAAATTAAAAGGCTTCAATACATTCAAAGGCTTCAAGGGCTTTCGTTTGCTGGACAAACATGAACTGGCTTCGGGAGAATTTATATGATGCTGTAAGAATTCTGCAAATGCATGCAGACTATGAGAACCAAGGGATTCTCCCACGGACATGTACCTGTGACAGCATTAAGGTGCGAGGGAAGGGGAAGAGGTCATATGCATTCTCAGAAGATTTTGAAGATAAATCAGTTTAGAAGACATTGACCTCATCGTGCGAAGACATTCACTCATAGAGAAGGAGTTGGTTCCAGATTTGTACGAATCCATGGATCAGTACAAGTGAGGAATCTAACTACTTTGCGAAGTACAAGTGAATATACTAGGCATATTATGAGGTGCAGTATGTAAGAGTGTGAACAGAAACTGCTTGTGGTAGAAAGTGACGAAGCTATAGGATCAAAGGGCCTATAAAAAGGAAGTTTTATTTACCACACGAAGAATTGCTAGATGGAGTGGAAGAGGAGGCCGAGCAGTTCGATCGTCCATGCCCTAACTTGGCGATGGAGGACACCTACGGCGACGGCGGAGAGGACGATGTCCGCGGTCGGCGTGAGGACGGCGTCGGAGAGGTTGCGGCAGCGAAGCGCTTCATCGCCGGCGTCGTCGAGGGTTAGCGGTGGTGCTAGGGTTCGTGCGAGAGTGGAAGAAGAGATAATGACTGCGGTGAGGCGTGTATTTATAGGTATAGGGGCGGCTCAGTGTTATTACACAGGTGCCCCTGGCGATTCACATCTGAGGAACACGTGGCCATCATGCAGCATGTCGGAGGTTGTTCCACGTCCCACGCACGCCTGGATTGTCGGGTGGTCGTTCCTACTTCTCCGGGTTTCAGGTGAAGGAATGAGCATTGAAAACAGACTTAATGTTTGTCTCTGTATCTTCAGCTGACAAGGACGCAGAGAAGACATTCGACCGTTTCAATAGAATGCATATGACTTGGAGAGATAGAGTTTGAGATAGAAAGCATAGAGAGGTTAGGGTCCGATCACATTCACTTAGTTCAAAAAATTCAACAAGAAGACATAGCTATAAGTGAACGCTGTAGAGGACAGAACACTAGTGTATATATATATATATATATATATATATATATATATATATTCAACATAGTGAAGATAATCATGAAGACATGTTGAGATTGAAGCCAAACCAAATGTGAAAACATAGCAAATGTAACACCATGAGTGAAACACTTCAAACAGAACATTTGGTGGTGGCGTTACCCACCGTATAGGAAGTATTAGACCCAGACACGGCGCACAATTATCGTGGCGCTCCGAAGTCAAATTTCACATTAATGTATTCACACTTAGAATGTATGTCTTCATTGATTGAAGTTATACTTTACTTCGTGTGTTGCACATCTAAGTCATCAATATGCATAAGTGTTAGGATGTGTGCCTGATCACAGGACATTTGAGGATTCCAAGATATTTAGCTCACACCGTAACTTGCAAAATCTCTTCTCATCCAAGGGCTTGGTGAAGATATCTGCCAATTGTTCTTCAGTGTTGATGTGTATGATATCAATGTCTTCCTTCACAACATGATCTCTGAGAAAGTGATGACGAATTTCAATGTGCTTTGTCTTCGAGTGCTGAACTGGGTTGTTGGCAATCTTGATGGCGCTTTCGTTGTCGCAGTAGAGTGGCACTTGCTTGAGATGAATGCCATAGTCCTTGAGTGTTTGCTTCGTCCACAGAAGCTGAGTGCAGCAAGATCCAGCAGCAATGTATTCAGATTCAGCAGTGGAGAGAGATACACAGTTCTGCTTCTTTGAAGACCAACATACAAGTGATCGTCCCAGAAAATGACATGTGCCTGATGTAGACTTGCGATCCACCTTGTCACCAGCATAATCAGCATCCGAGAATCCAACCAGATCAAACTCTGAGCCCTTTGGATACCATAATCCTAGAGTTGGGGTGTGAGCCAAATATCGAAGAATTCGCTTCACAGCTAAGTGATGCGACTCCTTTGGTGCCACTTGGAATCGAGCACACATGCAAACACTAAGCATAATATCTGGCCTAGATGCACATAGATCAAGTAAAGAACCAATCATGGAGCGGTATACCTTTTGATCGAACTCTTTACCATTGTCTTCGGGGCCCAGATGATGTTTGGCTGGCATTGGCGTTGTGAAGCCTTTGCAGTCTTGCATACCGAACTTCTTCAGGCAATCTTTGAGATACTTCTCTTGAGATATGAAGATGCCATTGCGTTGCTGTCGTATTTGAAGACCGAGGAAAAACTTCAGCTCTCCCATCATGGACATCTGATATTGCTCTTGCATCATATATCCAAACTCTTCACTGTACTTCTGATTGGTGCAGCCGAAGATGATGTCATCCACATATATTTGGCACACAAACAGTTCACCATCATATGTCTTCGTGAAGAGAGTGGGGTCGAGGGAACCAGGTATGAAGCCTTTGCTCTTCAGGAAGTATTTGAGTGTGTCATACCAAGCCCGAGGGGCTTGTTTGAGGCCATACAGTGCCTTGTTGAGCTTGTATACCATGTCAGGATGTTTTGGATCTTGAAAGCCAGGCAGTTGTGCAACATACACTTCTTCTTCAATCTTGCCATTGAGGCGCTCTTCACATCCATTTGATATAGAAGTATGTTATGATGATTTGCATAGGCCAGCAGTATGCGTATGGCTTCAAGTCTAGCCACAGGAGCAAATGTTTCATCGAAGTCAATGCCTTCCACTTGAGTATATCCTTGAGCAACGAGACGAGCTTTGTTTCTGACAACTTGACCATGCTCATCTTGCTTGTTGCGGTATATCCATTTGGTGCCTATTATGTTGTGCTTCCGAGGATCAAGACACTTAGCCAGTTCCCATACATTATTCAGCTCAAACTGTTGAAGCTCTTCTTGCATAGCTTGAATCCATTCAGGCTCCATGAAGGCTTCTTCAACTTTCTTGGGTTCTGTTATTAAGACGAATGCGAAGTGCCCACAGAAATTTTCTAGCTGAGTTGTCCTTGAACGAGTGAGGGGACCAGGTGCATTGATGCTATCAATTATTCTCTCAATCTGCACTTCATTGGCAACACGAGGATGTACAGGGCGAAGATTTTGCTCTTGCTGATCATTGTCATTGTTAGTGGGATTGTCTTCAGGCTGAGCATTGTCTTCAGGTTGATCAGGTGTGGAGATGATAAGTTCCTCTTCAGGTTGAGCTTCAGAGGGTATGATTTCTCCAGTTCCCATTAGCTTGATTGATTCTTTGGATGGAACTTCATCTAGCACATTTGGCAGGTGCTCTCTTTGTGAACCGTTAGTCTCATCAAACCGCACATCCACTGTTTCAACCACTTTATAATGAAAGAGATTGAAGACTCTGTAGGAGTGCGAATCCTTTCCATATCCAAGCATAAAACCCTCATGTGCTTTTGGTGCAAATTTTGAAGTGTGATGTGGATCTTTGATCCAGCACCTGGCGCCAAATACTCTAAAGTAACGGACATTTGGCTTCTTGCCAGTAAGGAGCTCATAAGATGTCTTGTTCAGAAGCTTGTGAAGATAAACACGATTGCTTGTATGGCATGCAGTATCAATGGCTTCAGGCCAGAATTTTCTTGGAGTCTTGTATTCATCTAGCATCGTTCGGGCTATCTCAATGAGTGTTCTGTTCTTGCGTTCGACGACGCCATTCTGCTGTGGCGTGTACAAAGCTGAGAATTCATGTGTGATGCCCAAAGTATCAAGATATGTATCAAGGCCAGTGTTCTTGAATTCAGTGCCATTGTCACTTCTGATGTGCTTTATCTTGGCGCCATAGTTGTTCATTGTTCGATTGGCGAAGCGTCTGAAGACATCATGCACTTCAGTCTTGTAGAGGATTATGTGCACCCAAGTATGTCTAGAATAATCATCAACAATGACAAAGCCATAGAGACAAGAAGTAGTAGTAAGAGTTGAGTAATGAGTGGGACCGAAAAGATCCATGTGGAGCAGTTCAAAGGGTCGAGTGGTTGTCATGATTTTCTTTGAGGGATGTTTGGCCCTCGTCATCTTTCCTGCTTCACAGGCACCGCATAAGTGATCTTTCTTGAACTTGACGCCCTCGATGCCTATGACATGCTTCTTCTTTGCAAGGGTGTGGAGGTTCCTCATGCCAGCATGCCCTAGCCTCCGATGCCAGAGCCAGCATTCTGAAGCTTTTGCTAGAAGACATACGGCAAGTTGTGGTCCTGCTGAGAAATCTACCACGTACAAATCATCTTTCCGATACCCTTCAAACACTAGAGACTTGTCATATTCCATTAGAACAAGGCAGCGATATTTTCCAAACATTACGATCATGTTCAAATCACAAAGCATTGAGACAGACATTAAGTTGAAGCCAAGGAATTCAACAAGCATGACTTTATCCATGTGTTGATCCTTTGAGATTGCAACTCTACCTAGACCCAATACCTTACTTTTACCAGTGTCAGCAAATGTGATGTGAATCTTGTCGGATGGACGTAAGGTTGAGTCCATAAGATGGCTTCTTTTGCCGGTCATGTGATTGGTACATCCACTATTAATAATCCATTCTAAAGACGCTGGTGTCGTACCCTACAGTGCAGTTAGGGGGATAGGCTTCACGAAGAGAATTGTGAAGCAAAAACATTTGACGAACCAGTGGGTTATGAAAGCTTAGATCCAGATTAGGACTAATAGGGAGAGTAGCAAGCGATTCAGGAACGAAGTACATAGTAAGACCATTCGGGCATTTGATCTTGCGCCCTACAAGATGTTTAAGGTCCCCAGCAATAGCATCAGGCGATTTTGGTTTTCTGCTGGAGACCTTTCCCTGCAAAAGAGAGTTAAGCTTTCTTAGCCACCCACATCTTCAAGGGTGGCTTAGAAGCAATAAGTCTAAGTGCAGCATCTGAGAACTTTGGCTTTGGAGCCCTAGCAAACAGTCTTGCAGGTGGACAATAGTACACATAAGAATAAGCATAATAGTTCTTGGTCTTATGAACATGGCGGTTTGATGAACCGCGCTCATATTCATAGGCCTGAGTATGGTTTCCCTGCAAAACATTTGCATTAGTGCGACTCGGGTGAGTCCTCTGTCTGTGTGAAGCCTTTGGACCGTATGAAGCCTGTGGTCTGGGGTTTGTCTTCTTCACCTATGGTGTCATGATGACATTCACAGGAAGATTCTCCAGACACTTTTTCGGTACCCAGATCTTCTTCATAGGCGGTCCATTCCTGCAGTTAGTACCAATGTACCTGGCAAACACTTCATGATTTTGATTCTTAAACAGTTTATAGTTTGCATCAAAGGATTCATCAAAGACAATAGGGTTAGCACAAGTGAAGCCAGATAGAGTGGATGGATCTGCTGAAGATTCCTTTGCAGCAACCCATGTGGTTTTGGGGTACTGCTCAGGTTTCCAGTAAGAGCCATCAGCATTCATTTTCCTTACGAACCCAACACCCTCTTTCCTCGGGTTTCGGTTCAGGATCTGCCTTTTGAGGACATCACATAGTGTCTGATGCCCTTTAAGACTTTTGTACATCCCTGTTTCAAGCAATGTCTTCAACCTAGCATTCTCATCAGCAATAGCAGTGGTATCCTCAGCAGAGGGGTTAGTTCCCACATCAACAGTTGAAGATATTGCAACAGTAGCAGCAGTAGAACATTCAGCAACAGAAGTAGCATTATCACGGTCAATGCATTTAAGGCATGGTGGTTCAAATCCTTCCTGAGCGGAACTGATCTGTTTGGCGCGAAGTGACTCGTTTTCCTTTTGAAGATCTTCATGAGCCGCTCCCAATTTCTCAAGATCTTGCTTCCTTTGAAGATAATCATAGGAAAGCTTTTCATGAGTTGTTGAGAGCGTTTCATGACGACTTTCAAGTTCCTCATACTTAATGTGAAGATTTTTTTATGTCTTTAATTAAGGACTCAGATCGAGTCATTTCAGCGCCTAACAGATCATCGCTTTTGTCTAACAGTTTTTGAATATGTTCCATAGCTTTCTGTTGTTCAGTTGCAATTTTAGCAAGTGTTTTGTAGCTGGGTCTTGAACCACAATCAGAGTCATCTTCACTAGATGTTTGATAGTGAGTAGTGCGTGTGTTTACCTTGGCACCGCGTGCCATGAAGCAGTAGGTAGGAGCGGAGTAGTCCTTGTCATTTGCATCAGTGTCGGTGATGAAGTCATTGTCTTCAGTGTTGAAGATGGACTTGGCAACGTATGCTGTAGCCAGACTTGCAACGCCAGAATCGGACTCCTCCTCAGACTCCACCTCCGCCTCCTCAGAAGCGGACTCCTCCTCTGAATCCATTTCCTTGCCAACAAACACACGTGCCTTGCCAGATGATCTCTTCTTGTGTGATGAAGACTTTGAGGAAGACTTGGAAGAAGACTTTGAGTATTTCTTCTTCTTCTTGTCGTCAGAGTCATATTCCTTGCTCTTCTTCTTCTTTTTGTTCTCATTGTCCCACTGCGGACACTCAGAGATGAAGTGGCCAGGTTTCTTGCACTTGTGACATGTTTTCTTCTTGTAGTCATGAGCGGAAGCTTCATCATTCCTTGAGCTTGATCGTGAAGACTCTCTGAAACCTTTCTTCTTGGTGAATTTTTGGAACTTCTTCACAAGCATAGCAAGTTCCCTTCAAATGTCTTCAGGATCATCAGAACTGCTGTCAGATTCTTCTTCAGATGAGGAGACAGCTTTTGCCTTCAAGGCACGAGTTCGCCCATAGTTTGGACCGTAGATATCTCTTTTCTCAGAAAGTTGAAACTCATGTGTGTTGAGCCTCTCAAGTATGTCAGACGGATCGAATGTCTTGAAATCAGGACGTTCTTGAATCATCAGGGCTAGGGTGTCAAACGAACTGTCAAGTGATCTCAGTAGTGTCTTGACAACTTCATGCTTGGTGATCCCAGTAGCGCCAAGGGCTTGAAGCTCATTTGTGATGTCAGTGAGTCGATCAAATGTGAGCTGGACATTCTCATTGTCATTTCTCTTGAAGCGGTTGAAGAGGTTGCGAAGGACACTGATTCTCTGATCTCTCTGGGTTGAGACGCGGCCATACAGTCCTTTGGTCAGATGACCACAGATGATATTCTTGGCAGTAGAGTCCAGTTGAATGAACTTCTTGACATCAGCAGCAGTGACACCTTCTCCAGCCTTGGGAACGCCGTTCTTGACGACATACCATAGGTCGACGTCAATGGCTTCAAGATGCATGCGCATCTTATTCTTCCAGTAGGGATATTCAGTTCCATCAAAGACGGGGCATGCAGCGGAGACTTTAATTATCCCTGTAGTCGACATAGCTAAAACTCCACGTGGTTAAACCAAATCACATAGAACAAGGGAGTACCTTGCTCTGATACCAATTGAAAGTGTGTTATATCGACTAGAGGGGGGTGAATAGGCGATTTTTATGAAAGTCTTCAAAACATGGAAGTTATGAAGACAAATGATAGAAATAAATCTATTACCATGCAGCGGAAGGTAGACTACACTAGGCAAACCATAGTCAAGTATTCAATGGAGTGAAAGCACAATGACTAGTAGCAGCAATGTAGTAAGGATCAGGTAGGAAGATATTATGAAGCCAAATAGAACTCGCAGTCACTCAGTGAAGACAAAAAATAGTGCAATCATACAATGACTTCACAAGGACCAACAGTAAGTAAAGGGAAGGGAAGGATGAAACCAGTGACTCGTTGAAGACAATGATTTGTTGGACCAGTTCTAGTTGCTGTGACAACTGTACGTCTTGTTAGGGAGGCTAGGTATTTAAACCTGAGGACACACAGTCCCGGACATCCAGTCCTGAACACGCAGCTCAGGACACCCAGTCCTCACCGTATTCCCCTTGAGCTAAGGTCACACAGACCTCGCCCAATCACTCTGGTAAGTCTTCAAGGTGGACTCCCAAACCTTCACAGACTTCGTTCACCGGCAATCCACAATGTCTCTTGGAAGCTCAGAACGCGACGCCTAACCGGATGGAGGATTCACAGTCCTCAAGTGTAATAAGTCTTCAGATCACACAGACAAGAAGACTTAAGTGATGCCTGACACTCTTTGGCTCTGGGTGGTTAGGGCTTTATCCTCGCAAGGAATTATCTCTCAAAGGCTTCGAGGTGGGTTGCTCTCAAATGACAAAAGCTGTACTCTAACTCTGAGCAGCCAACCATTTATGGTTGTAGGGGGTGGGCTATTTATAGCCACTAGGCAACCCGACCTGATTTGTCCGAAATGACCCTGCGTCACTAAGGAACTGACACGTGTTCCAACGGTCAGATTTCAAACTCACGCGGCAGCTTTACTTGGGCTACAAGCAAAGCTTACTTGTCTGACTCTGGACAAGTTTCACTCTCATAGTCTTCACTTGAAGACATAGGTTTTGCTTAAGCATCACTTCAGTCATTCTGACTGGTTCACTTGGACCCCACTTAACAGTACGGTGGTTCCTATGACTCAATAAAGAAGAAACAGAACTACAAAAGATCTAAGTCTTCGAGCTCCATAGGCTTCATGCGATGTCTTCTCTTATCATAGTCTTCAATGAGAATATCTTCATATACCACCTTTGACATCAATGTCTTCATACATTTTAGGGGTCATCTCTGGTAGGAAAACCTAATCAATGAGGGACTTCTACCTGTTTTATCCTGCAATTCTCACAAACACATCAGTCCCTCAACTAGGTTTGTCGTCAATACTCCAAAACCAACTAAGGGTAGCACTAGATGCACTTACAGGGAGCAAAGCAACCGTGAGTACTCATCCAAAGTACTCACAAGCAAGGATCTACACTACATATGCATCAGTGTCAATGAAAAGGGTTGTATCTATGGACTAGACTACAGAATGCCAGAAGAGAAGGGAAAGCCTAGCCTATCGAAGACTAGCATCTTCTAGAAACCACCAACTTGCAGCAACAGGAGGGAGTAGAGTAGCATAAAGTAAAGTAGTAGAAGTGTTATCAACCTCGGCCAGAGATCCTTTCTCGACTCCCTACGAGAAAGCAATCCCAGAGCCATACTATCCAGTTATCATCACAATCCAATTCTCATCACAAGTATCCAGTTCTAGTTGTATTGATCGGGATACAACTCCAAGTGTCTGTTACTGTAGGACAGGCTATCGATAGATGTTTTCTTCCCTGCAGGGGTGCACCAACTTACCCACCACGCTCAATTAACTCTGACCGGACACACTTTCCTAGGTCCTGCCCGGCCTCGGCCAAACAATGCGCCGCAACCCGACCTAGGCTTAATAGAGAGGCCAGCACGCCAGACTAAACCTATGCCCCCAGGGGTCATGGGCCATCTCCCCGGGAACTCCTGCACGTTGCTTACATGGCCGGTGAGCAGACCTAGCTACCTCCTTCAAAAAGGTAGGTGCTTACCAGTCCAACCCGGCGCGCGCCGCTTAGTCGCTGAGATCTATTAAGCTTCGGTTGATGCATACGACACAGAACGCCCATACTATGCCCATGTGATAGTTAGTGCTATCAGGCCAGAGGCCCCTCGGATCAAATATCCAAATCGTCGTGGATTAGGAGCACGCGGTAACAAGCAGAGACTCAGGAAAGATGTGACCCCATTGCCCCGTCTCGAGGACTTGCAGCAAGGGCTAAGAATGCCCGGCCACGCCTCGTAAGTATCTCGCGGGTACCTTCCAGGTCAACCTGACTCCACATCACTCGCGGGTACCCCTCAGGGTCGACCCGCCTTTCCAAGTAGCAGTGGTAAATTCCAAGTATCCGTGTGTTCAAACATCAAGGGGAAAACCCGAGGAATCACCCCCGGTGAATTCCACTCGATGTAATCATCAAGGTGAACATAAGAGGATCCACCCTCGAGGTTCACACTTGAGGGGTTGCACCATAGAGCCGTATTGGAAGTGATTAAGGAGGAAATCACCCTCAATGACCATGACCGAATAGCTACACTACAGGGTTAACATCAGAAGTGCTGATGAGGTCTCACCCTCGGTACTCAATAGTAACCGAGTAGTGTCAAGCAACTAAGGGGAAAGTGATGTGCAGTGCCGGGGCCTAGTCTTCGATCCCGTTGATCGGGTCTTCGATGATGAAGCAGGGGCAACAAGGACAAGGTGGGGGTCACTGATGGATCACTAACCAACCTATACTAAGCAGTTTAGGATAAGTAGGTAGGTAACAATGAGCAGGTTACAAAAGCAGGCTATGCATCAGAATAGGAGCAAACAATAACAATAGCAAAATCTAATGCAAGCATGAGAGAATGGAATGGGCGATATCGAGATGATCAAAGGGGGGGCTTGCCTGGTTGCTCAGACGAGAAGGAGGGGTCATCGGTGACGTAGTCGTTTACAGGGGCATCATCATCCTCACGGGGTCTACCGAAGAGAAAAGGGGGAAGAAACAGTAAATACATAGCAAGCAAGTGCATAATAGGACAACAGGCAGAGGTAGACGTGTTCTAACGCGGTGCTACACGATACCGGTGAAGGGGGAAGTCAACCGGGAAAGTTTCCCCGGTTCCGGACCTGTGTCAGACAGGTGACCGGAGGGGGAAAGTTTCATGTTCGCTATGCTAGGGATGTGTGGCGGATGAACGGACGGCGTATTTGGATTCGCCTCGTCGTTCTGAGCAACTTTCATGTAGATAGTTTTTCGATCGGAGCTATGGTTTATTTTCTATGATTTATCAAAGTTCAAAGCATTTTGTGGAATTGCTGAAATTCTGCTAAGTCCTCAGTTTTAAACCTCACTTGGCTGTTTTCAAAAGGCTAAAACTATTGTTTTGTTCATCCTATGGCTTAGTGCCCTTTACCAATTTTTATCATCTTTCCAGGATCTACATGACAGTTTCAAGTTCATCTATGTTAGTGCCCATTTGCCTGTCGAAAACTTCGTTTGAAAAGTGCTACTGGATGTCAACTCCAAAATCTGTTTTTCAGTTCTTCCAGTTAACAGAGCATAGACTTTTGTCATTTTTATAGGAATTAATCCACGCACCAAATGGATTTGGTCTAATGGAAACATTTGAACCTTGACAAGTGTACTACCTCCTCATAATAGTTTTGCTCCGGTTAAAATTCGTTTAGTCGCTGTTTAGGGGCTGACCAGAGGGTTATTTAGTGTAGAATTAAAAAAGCTAGCTACATCTACAGTAGCAAGCAGCAGTACAGTAGAGCAGTAGCAAGCAGGCGGGAGCGCTGCAGCAGGGAAGGCAAGGTCGTGCGCGAGCCAAACGGGCGCATACGCGCGGGCGCGGCCGGGGTGCTCCAGCGGGCGCGCACAGGAAGCGCCAGCGACACCGGCAGCCAGCAAAGCAGTAGCAGTAGCAGCAGCAGCGGACGGGGGCGTTGGCGCGGGCGGCACGGTCGCGGCGACTACGAGCACAAGCAAGGGCAGGGGCCGGTGCATGCGGGCATGGTGACGTGCGCGTGGCAGGTCGGCGAGCGCCGTACGGGGTGGCATTGGAGCAGTAGCAGGCGAAGTAGCACTAGACCACAGCGAGGCCGGCGCACTTGCATAGAAGCAGCCGCAGCACGCATGCACGTACGCGTATGCGGCAGCTCGGACGAGTTCGGGGACGACGGCCTACGGTGCAAGAACGGGAGGGAAGAGGATGTGCTCATCGAGCAGGCACAAGGAGGCCCGTCGAGTGACTTAGGAGCAGCAGAGGTGGCCGGCGTTGGCGACGGCGGCGGCGACCGAGACGGATGGAGGTTGAGGACGGGGAAGCAGTGGGCGTCCCGATGGCTTCCAGCTTGATCTCGCCCATGTAGTCGAAGTAGGCGAGGTCGGGGAGGCCGGAGGCGGACTAGAGTCACGGCGACGATGGCGGACACCGGCGATGTACGCGGTGGGAACGGGCTCGATGGCGAGCGTACGGGGCGGCCCCGCTCGAATCGAGGCTTGCGGTCAATGAGGAAGAGGACGGCGGTGCTCCTGGACTAAGCTCGGCGACAAGGGATGGCCGGTGGCCATGGGATCGATGACGACGCGGCGATGGAGGAGCTCGGGCAGGTGCGGGGGCGAGAGTGACGGCGCGTGGGAGGGAGAAAGGAGGCTAGGATTTGGGGGAGAGGAAGAGGGGGCCGAGGGTTGCTCTTATCCGCCGGGGAAAACGACGGGGAGGCGTGGGATGGCTGCCACGGCGTCATCGATGTCCATGGCGCCGGTGGATCATTGCCACGATCCCCCTGTGTGAACAGAGAAGGGAGACGAGGGCGAGTTGGGTTGGGCTGGACCTGTTTTAGCTAAATGGGCCAAGCGTCCAGTAGGTTTAGGTCTCCCTTTTCTGCTTTTCCTTTTCTGTTTTGCAAATAGTTGGAGCACAAAATGAATGTTGTGACGAATGAAACTTGGCACATAATTCATGCACCAAATTGTGGTGTTGCACTAAAAGTTTTAGAGCCAACGGAATTGTTCAAGCATTTTTGGAAATTGAAAAGGCCAATTAATATGTCGTTGGGTCACTTTATATTTTCCTAGTGATTAAAGGGAGAGCCAAATGATGTTTGTTGCCACATGATAATTAGCTAGTGAATATTTGCAATCCAAAGAACATTTTTGTTTTGACATTTGAAAACTTTACTTGTTTGACTTTATTTTAAAAATCTTGAATTTGGACCGGATTCGAACCAACGCGAGTTTAACAAAAGTAATCGCGGTGACATGGCATCATTAGCAGAGGATTACTGTAGCTTTATTATCCGGGCGTCACAATTCTCCTCCACTACAAGAAATCTCGTCCCGAGATTTAAGGGTTGAAGTAAGGAAAGACTCGAAAAGGACGGAGCTCAACAAAAGATATGTACCTGGTGGCTATCTCAGTGAACATGGCATAGAGGCATCTCTCGAGTTGAAATTTAAGAAAGTCATCGAGAGCAAGATAAGAAGGTGCAATAACAAGCTTCAACCGGGTAGGCAGTAGTTTGTTGCCTGAAATAGAGGATGAATGGGGTTCAGAGCAATGGGAATAAGTGTTGCGTGTGATACCAGAATAGATCACTAGGAAGGTGGCTCATGATTTACATACGAAGCTAAGTGCAAAGAATATTTTGGAGTCAAGGGTGTACAGGACAGTCAGGTTTTGATCCTGTGGAACTATGGGTTATGGACCCACATGTGGGTTAAAAGAAGGTAGGCGCTAATCATTTTTGCATGGTCATGATAGCAAGGCAGGTCAGAGGATAGCCTGTCAATTATGTTGGCAACAACGTTGGTACCAAGGGCGAGGGGCGAAGAGAACCATTTTCCTGCTCGTTGAACAAGGCGGACCAATAGGCAAGGTTCTCATCCATCGATGGTTACCGGAATGTCATCAACATTAGTAACAGGGTCATACTGACTGAATTGTACCTCGAGGTGTTTTCATAAGCAGGGAATTATTTCTGCTTATATCATCCAGATCATAAGAAAGGTTAAGCAAACCAATGGAAAGAAAAAATGATTAATTGATTATTCAAATTAATCAATGGAAAGGAAAACGTGTTTACACACAAAAATTGGGAGTATATCCTTCCCAGGAAAAAAGCGGAGCAGGAAATACATGATAGGGCAGCAAGTTCAAAAGGCATTTAGATAAAGGGGCGAAGGAAGAATCATGATATTACCCATACAACGGTGTTTGGATAATTGATCAAGGGACATGTAGCATTGCGTTTCCACTGTCCTCAATGATATTCGGAATACCATAGTCATGCTCCGAGGTGGCGATAACATGGTGTTTCAAGTAAGGGTTGGATCTAAAGATCACAATAAATACAAAGGAACACTTCCAAGATTATCTCGGAATGTAAGGATTAACCAAACACAACCAGGTCTGTGTTGGCAGAAAGTCAAGGATGTCATTGATGATATCACCAATCATCGAAGAGCAAGGATGGTATTTCCCAACATGAATTTGATTGACATCTCTGAAGAAATCATAGTGTTGACAGTGATCACGACAAATTTTGTCGGGAGATTCTAGGAAGATGCCATCGAGCAGCGACGACAACAAACAACAAGGAAAGATGAAGTGAAAGTCCATGAGAACCACAGATTCGACACAAGCTCGAAATCAAACTTGTTGTTCGAGATGAAATGATATGACGAGGAAGATCGACGTAAGCTTAGCTCATTGTTGAAAATTGTGCTCCGGGAAGGACCAGGTAGCACAGTTAAAATTTACCACGATAATGATATAGCCGATTAGGCTAGGAATGGCTCGAAGTATTATTAAACTCATAAGCAATGAAAATTTACTTAGAGTCACTGAATCGGAGTGCAGGATCGGTTCACTTATCAGTGTGATCGGTTGACAAACAACCCAGAACCCATGAAGTGACAATGACAGGGAAAGGTAGTGTTCATCAAAAGTCCATAAGATTTGGTGCAATGGCATGATATCCTCGAGATACCAGGGGTAATACTCGAAGGTAGGTCATAATAGAGGTTGGGCAGGCGTATTGACCTGCCGAAGACAAGTGATTTAACTTGTCCAAGAAATGGGACCAAAGAAGAACGATCATGGTCGGAACCACGGTTGCGAAGGATCAATTCACCGATACCAGATGAACTTATAACAAGGGGTAATTATTTTTACGAGCAGCTTCCATGATAAATTCTACATCGGGTCCATGGGCATGAACACAAAGGTTCAAGGTCGACTCCCACTTCTTCAATGCATAACCTTCCATTCACTTATTGTTTCGAAAATAGTATTAGTGTTGAAAGTTTTACCTGGTGAAATACCAGATGGGTATGACCCATGAAATCCTTCGGGATCACAAAGATTAGGGAAGGCATAGGTTCAACCCAGTGGGGCATCATAGGAACATATACCAAAAACCTTAAGAATAAGAAAACACAATCTTGAAAGCAGAGCATGGTTGACAAAACAGGGGATACATTTTACCAAAGGCATTATGTATCAGGGGAAGAACTCACAAGGATTTTAAATATGTGGAGCTGTTGGATAATAATCCACCAAAGGATCTAGTTGACCATAAAGAATCTGACATGAGTATCAATGTTCAACCAGAAGAAGTAATGCAAGGGCATCGAAATATAGAAGTTTCTGGATAATTTCAAAGCTTAAATACAAAGGAATTAAGATTTCCAAATCGTGGGATCAGAAGAAAACACTCTGATTAAGGATGGATAAGTTGAAGAGACTTAGGGGTACAATCGACGCAATTTGATTGGTCGAGAACCAGCTCCTGTACGGAGTGACGTCTGAGGAAAAAGGACGAATTTCATGAGGATCAACTGATGATTGTGTGCATTCACATACATGTTGAATCAATAGGATCAGAAAGTCAACCACAACGGATTTCAATTGGATATTGCTAGACATATGGAATTAACCATAATGCAAGCATGTAGTGAAGAACAAGAGCAATAAGCTACTGAGGATTTCGGGGGATCGAATAGTATTTTGAAGAATTTTGTGAAACACATGAACAACTAGGGATGAGCGGATACTCCGTGAGTGCGAGGAATTACCTATAGGGGTATTCATGTGGCAAGGAACTGCAAGGCGGTAGACACAAAGTATTCTCGGTACAATAGAGAGGATTTCGGGTATCTTGTAATAACAAGATAAACGGAGGAATGATTTTATGAATGACAAGTGTACTTGGTCATCCATAGGGGTTTATCGATGGAAGGGAATTGCAAAAGTGATGGGCACAAGGGTCTCAGAAAAACATAGAAAGTATCTTCAGAATCTTCTGGTGCACCAAGCAATCATCTGGAGTGAGGGGGTCTCCGGGAGAAAGTATTTACGAGAACCTAGAGTTAGAGTTAACAAAATGTTTAACCCGACTAGACGAGAGATAAGAGTCCCAGAGTATAGACGAGGAGTAAAAAGATCCTAATACCACCCAATGGCGACGTGGGCCCGTAAGCCACACAACCAATGTTAGTAAAAGTTTTTCAGTGACTAGACTCAACTTTGGCCAAGGGGTTGGAAGGGGGCTACCTATAGGCAGTCGGCTCTGATACAAACTTGTAACGTCCTCGATTCAATCGTACACTAATCATACACGCAAATGTGTACGATCAAGATCAAGGACTCACGGGAAGATATCACAATACAACTCTAGACACAAAATAAAATAATACAAGCTTTATATTACAAGCCAGAGGGCTCGAATACGCAAGAGTCAGCGGAAGCAACAATATCTGAGTACAAACATGAGTTAAACAAGTTTGCCTTAAGAAGGCTAGCAGAAAAGCAACATCGATCGAAAAGGCAAGGCCTCCTGCCAGGGAGCCTCCTAACTACTCCTCGTCGGCGGCGGTCTTCACATAGTAGTAGGCATCGGCGGTGGCATCTGGCTCCTGGGCTCCGACATCTGGTTGCATCAACCGGAAAGAAGAAGAAAGGGGAAAAAGGGCGAGCAAAGCAACCGTGAGTACTCATCCAAAGTACTCGCAAGCAAGGATCTACACTACATATGCATCGGTGTCAATGAAAAGGGTTGTATCTGTGGACTGGACTGCAGAATGCCAGAAGAGAAGGGGAAAGCCTAGCCTATCAAAGACTAGCATCTTCTAGAAACCACCAACTTGCAGCAACAGGAGGGAGTAGAGTAGAATAAAGTAAAGTAGTAGAAGTGTTATCAACCTCGGCCAGAGATCCTATCTCGACTCCCTGTGAGAAAGCAATCCCAGAGCCATACTACCCAGTTATCATCACAATCCAATTCTCATCACAAGTATCCAGTTCTAGTTGTATCGATCGGGATACAACTCCAAGTGTCTGTTACTGTAGGACAGGCTATCGATAGATGTTTTCTTCCCTGCAGGGGTGCACCAACTTACCCACCACGCTCGATTAACTCCAGCCGGACACACTTTCCTAGGTCATGCCCGGCCTCGACCAAACAATGCGCCGCAACCCAACCTAGGCATAATAGAGAGGCCAGCACGCCGGACTAAACCTATGCCCCCAGGGGTCATGGGCCATCTCCCCGGGAACTCCTGCACGTTGCGTACGTGGCCGGTGAGCAGACCTAGCTACCTCCTTCAAAAAGGAAGGTGCTTACCAGTCCAACCCGGCGTGCGCCGCTCAGTCGCTGACGTCTATTAAGCTTCGGTTGATGCATACGACACAGAACGCCCATACTATGCCCACGTGATGGCTAGTGCTATCAGGCCCGAGGCCCCTCGGATCAAATATCCAAATTGTCGTGGATTAGGAGCACGTGGTAACAAGCAGAGACTCAGGAAATATGTGACCCCGTTGCCCCGTCTCGAGGACTTGCGGCAAGGGCTAAGAATGCCCGGCCACGCCTCGTAAGTATCTCGCGGGTACCTTCCAGGTCAACCCGACTCCACATCACTCGCGAGTACCCCTCAGGGTCGACCCGCCTTTCCAAGTAGCAGTGGTAAAGTCCAAGTATCCGTGTGTTCAACCATCAAGGCGAAAACCCAAGGAATCACCCCCGGTGAATTCCACTCGATGTAATCATCAAGATGAACATAAGAGGATCCACCCTCGAGGTTCACACTTGAGGGGTTGCACGACAGAGCCGTATCGGAAGTGGTTAAGGAGGAAATCACCCTCAGTGACCACGACCGAATAGCTACACTACAGGGTTAACATCAGAAGTGTTGATGAGGTCTCACCCTCGGTACTCAATAGTAACCGAGTAGTGTCGAGCAACTAAGGGGAAAGTGATGTGCGGTGCCGGGGCCTAGTCTTCGATCCCGTTGATCGTGTCTTCGATGATGAAGCAGGGGCAACAAGGACAAGGTGGGGGTCACTGATGGATCACTAACCAACCTATACTAAGCAGTTTAGGATAAGCAGGTAGGTAACAATGAGCAGGTTACAAAAGCAGGCTATGCATCAGAATAGGAGCAAACAATAACAATAGCAAAATCTAATGCAAGCATGAGAGAATGGAATGGGCGATATCGAGATGATCAAAGGGGGGGCTTGCCTGGTTGCTCAGACGAGAAGGAGGGGTCGTCGGTGACGTAGTCGTTCACAGGGGCATCATCATCCTCACGGGGTCTACCGAAGAGAAGAGGGGGAAGAAATAGTAAATACATAGCAAGCAAGTGCATAACAGGACAACAGGCAGAGCTAGACGTGTTCTAACGCGGTGCTACACGATACCGGTGAAGGGGGAAGTCAACCGGGAAAGTTTTCCCGGTTCCGGACCTGTGTCAGACAGGTGACCGGAGGGGGAAAGTTTCATGTTCGCTATGCTAGGGATGTGTGGCGGATGAACGGACGGCGTATTCGGATTCGCCTCATCGTGCTGAGCAACCTTCATGTAGATAGTTTTTCAATCCGAGATATGGTTTATTTACTATGATTTATCGAAGTTCAAAGCATTTTCTGGAATTGCTGAAATTCTGCAAAGTCCTCAGTTTTAAACCTCACTTGGCTATTTTCAAAAGGCTATAACTATTGTTCTGTTCATCCTATGGCTTAGTGCCCTTTACCAATTTTTATCATCTTTCCAGGATCTACATGACAGTTTCAAGTTCATCTACGTTAGTGCCCATTTGCCCTGTCCAAAACTTCGTTTGAAAAGTGCTACTGGATGTCAACTCCAGAATCTGTTTTTCAGTTCTTCTAGTTAACAGAACATAGACTTTTGTCATTTTTATAGGAATTAATCCACGCACCAAATGGATTTGGTCTAATGGAAACAGTTGAACCTTGAGAAGTGTACTACCTCCTCATAATAGTTTTGCTCCAGTTAAAATTTGTTTAGTCGTTGTTTACGGGCTGACCAGAGGGTTATTTAGTGTAGAATTAAAAAAGCTAGCTACATCTACAGTAGCAAGCAGCAGTACAGTAGAGCAGTAGCAAGCGGGCGGGGGCGCTGCAGCAGGGAAGGCAAGGCCGTGCGTGAGGCAAACGGGCGTGTACGCGCGGGCGCGGTCGGGGTGCTCCGGCGGGCGCACGCAGGAAGCGTCGGTGACACCGGCAGCCAGTAAACAGTAGCAGCAGCAGCGGATAGGGGCGTTGGCGCGGGTGGCACAGTCGCGGCGACTACGAGCACGAGCAAGGGCAGGGGCCGGTGCATGCGGGCGTGGTGACGTGCAAGTGGCAGGTCGGCGAGCGCCGTGCGGGGCGGCGTTGGAGCAGTAGCAGGCGAAGTAGCACTAGATCACGGTGAGGCCGGCGCACGCGCATAGAAGCAGCCACAACACGCACACACGTACACTTACGTGGCAGCTCAGACGAGTTCGGGGACGGCGGCCTACGGTGCAAGAACGGGAGGGAAGAGGATGTGCTCACCGAGCAGGCACAAGGAGGCTCGTCGAGTGACTTACACTACAAAAAAATACACTTCCGTGATGATACGTGTTTGTCACAGTAGGTCGCATTTTTTGTCATGCATGTACATCCATGACAAATTTATGACAGAATCAAGATAGTCATACCTGTGCTGTCGTAGAAGTGTTCCATGACATTACCAAAATTATCATCACGGAAGTGTCCACTCCCATGACGATAAATCGCGCGTCACAGAAGTGCTTTTGTCAAGGGTGACCGACACGTGGCATCCACCATAACGGAACGTCATTAAGCTATCGGGTCGGTTTTGGATCCGATAACCCATTAACAGCCCCGACCAATGGGAAATTTCCATGTGTAAAATTCTTATTGGCCGGATGAAACACGTGACAGCTCGTCAGTGGGTCAGATAGGCGCCTATGATACGTCGACACGTGGCACGGCCCAACAGAGGCCCATTCTTGTGAAAAGGCCGGCCCATTTGACTTGGTCAAAAGGTGGCGGGCCGGCCCATGGAAAGCCTGTTAACGGCATGTTCTCATATAGCCCATTTACAGCCTGCTAACCCAAGGCCCGTTACGCCCTATTAGAATTAGGCCCAGTAGCGTCATCTGGGCCATCCAATATGATTCCAGCCCGTTTTCACTTCTGGCCCATGTATGGCCCATGACATCTTTCGGCCCATATGAGGCCCTATGTAACTCTTGGCCTATTAACGGCCCGTGGTGAAACTGGCCCGTAATGAACAGTGTATCACTTTACACCCATTAACGGCCCGTGGTGAAACTGGCCCGTAATGAACAGTGTATCACTTTATACCCATTAACGGCCTATTATTCCGTTGGGCCATTTCCAGCCCATGTTATCTTTCGGCCTTCTCAGAGCCCATTTATTCTTGGGCTCATTTCCAGCATTCGTTTACTTACGGGTCGTTACTGTCATTTTCTGCTTGTGGGCCAAATTCAACCCGTGGTTATAGTCGGCCCATTTGTGGTCCGTTAATACGTTGGGCCATTTTCATAGCGTCATCAAATACGGCCTATTAACAATGGCCCATTACGGTCGGCCCATGAACGGACGATTCTAACTCTAGCCCGTTTACGGCCATAATGCGGCCTGTTATTGGCCCATGTTTAGCCAATCGATCATACGGCCCGTATAAGGCCCATTGATGATACGGCCCGTAGAAGGCCCATTGTTTCTATGGCCCGTAGAAGGCCTACTGTTTCTACGGCCTGTAGAAGGCCCACTGTTTCTACGGCCCGTAGGAGGCCCAATGTCACTACAGTAAATATTAGCCCATGGTTATTGTGGCCTAGTTTTAAAAAATAGGTTATTGCAGCCACTAGTTAACCACGGAAAAAGAACTGCAATGACTACAAGCAAACAAATAAACAAGACAACAAGGAAATAAATAAGCAAGCAACTAACCCTAGGCTATCACGGCTATTACACATATTACATCCACTGGGCATCAATGTTCGCCACTAGTGCAAATATAGGGAACAAAGCAGCATATCATATACACTGGCCGTCAAAATTGGCCACCAGTGCAAATAAACGCGGCAGCAAAACAAGAGCATAACTGAAACAACTTTAGAAGAGCTCAAGAAACGTTATCCTGGGTATCCACCATGCTGGCAATAAGCTTAGCAAGCTGATTAGCTTTTTCCTGTTTGGCGCTAAAATCCTCCAACGCTTGCTGTTGCACCAGAAAGTATGCATCTGAATGCTCCAGGGACTTCCGCAGTCCTTCCGCTTCTTGTCACAGCACAGCTGATCGATGTCTTTCAGCTTGTAGTTGAGACTTAAGAAATCGGACTGATTCAGACAGTGAGTTTGAATAGCTTGTGCAAGCGGTAGTGGCCAGTAACTCCAACACTAAACCAAGACAGGATGTGTCACTATCCTGAACCTTATCTGCATTACTTCCTTTACCGTTGCTTAATAAGGCACTCTTCCCCAATATTCTATCAGCATTCTAAAAGAAGAAACAAGCAGACACATAACAAGTTTAGCATGTACTAGTATGTGAAACTCATTTCGGTGAACCAGTTCATTAGTAAGGTGGACAGGATTAAACTACCAAGTCTTCTATTGCCAAGTACTAGTACATAATAAAAGCATCAAACAAACATATATCTATGTCCTATGGTAGCAATGGAATCTTAAATTAGAACAGTTGTTCTTCAGGTTTAGGCACTTGTTCTACATGAACAGAGTACAGTAAGACGCAAGAATATAATACTTAAAAATAGAAAATGAGATCATAGACTTTACCACATTCTTGGTTCGGGACCAGTACAGAACAAGGCGTTCCCAGTCATCGTCCAGTAAATGTGTCTCGGGAGAACGTAAGGAAATTTGATGAGTTTCTTTGCCGATGAAGTACGTTTTCTTCAGGTAATTCCGATACTTCCACCAAGCATTCTTGAAGATAGGAGAGGTATTAGCACAGGTTACCTCATCCTAAGTTTCCAAATCGGTCCTTCTCTATAGATAAAAATGGGAAAATTTGCTGTATTATAACCATCATGGAGGTAGGATGTATGGGACGAAGCAAAGTAATTGCCATGAATAACATTACTTACACATAACTCCTAGACAAACACCTGCAACTGGCATTTTCCTTCATCTTCAGTATAATATTTCCAAGATGGGAAGATACGCACATACAATTTAACAACATCAAATGCGATAGATGCTAAATTACGACTAGCTGGTTATGCTTCCTCCACAGGAATAGGCGTACTAACTGGTGGAGTTGGGGTTCGCTGTGATAGTACTGGCCCTTTGGGCACTGGAGCTGCCTTACTAACTGCTCTTGTTTGGGAGCTCTGTGGTGGAGATGGTGCTGTGTTAACAGGAACTGGGTTACTATCGGCTGGGGTTGGGGTTAGATTGGGTGAAGCTGGTTCTCTGTCCATCATAGTAGGGGTACAATCTGCGAGAGTTTGGGTTATGTGTGGTAGGGCTGGTTCTTGTGCATTTACAAATGGGGTGCTATCTCCACCAAGAGGTAGCACTGTTTTATTTGAAGACCGTGTTTTTAGTCCGCTAGATACTGGCATCACCTGCTCCAATTCAAATGGCTGATAAACAGGAAACATAGTTGAATGTACATACATTGTATGAGAGACAGATGCAATAGATAGTGTGGAAAAAAGAGGGCATGAAATAGTTGACATGTATATTGTTTAACTAAAACGGATAGCATGACATAATTTCACATATATGATGTCTCTAAACTGGATAGCATAGCATAACATAATTCAAAGATATGATGAATAACTAAACAGGATCACATGACATAATTCACCTACATGTTATCTAAGTAATCAGGATCGCATCATTTAATTCACATATGTGATTTATATGCTAAACAGAGGGCATTCGATATGATGTCTGAACTAAGAACATGGTGTTGAATATTGTGTATATGATGTCTAAACTATGCAATGCAAGACACCGTATGCATGATATGAGCAGTATAACCGTGCCAAGTTAGAGCATACGCCTCAGTGGGGGAATAGGATTGGTCATCTGTCTCTGAATCCATCTCTGAGGAGCTATCGGGACCCAACAAGAGATCTGCTTCGATAGGTAGCACTGTCTGCTCTGAAGGCCTTGTTTTCACTCGAGATTTTCCCATCTCCCACCCAAATGGTTGACTCACAGGAAGAGTAGTTTAATGTACAAACATTATCGACAAATGGAAATGTAATGAAGAAAAGGATGGGCAAGATATCATTCAAATATATGATGTCTGGTTAAACAGGATGGCATTGCACATTTCACATATATTATGGCTGGCTAAAAGACATGAGACTGCATAATTCCCATATATGATATAGAAACTAAACAGGTGGCATTATAGAACATGTCTAAACTAAGCAGATGACATATATGATGTCAAAAGTAGGCACTGCAAGGCAACATATGCATGATATGACTAACATCATCATGCCAAGGTAGAGCAAACACCTTGGGGGGTAAATAGGAGTGGTCAGCGGCGTCCGAATCCGCCTTAGAACGGATATCTTCCTCTGGATTGCAATCTGGAGAGGGGTGGGGAGGGTTTGCCATTGAACCCACCATGGAGCGATGTCTGCATGACATTGTATTGCCGCGCAAAACTCTTCTCTTTTTCTCTACATGTTCAGCATGACTGTGTACAATATCTGACATGCATACGAAAAAAATATGGTGAGATTATGTAAGGAGAGCATGCAGAAATTTAGAGTGATGGTAACAACCAGTGGATCGATGTTTTTCCGTTGAACCAAAATAGCGCTAATGGATCGACGTGAATGTATAGTAATAAGTGATGCAACAAGTGTAAAACCTCTTTGCCGTAGCCGTGTCGACCTCAGCATCATTGGGTTGGTCGCTGAAGCAGTTGAGGCAGAGGTGGCTGTCGGAGGTGTGGAGGAAGATCTGAGGAATCTGTAGACGGCGTCCAGGGCACTGCTCTGTTGTGATGGATCGTTCTGTCGTTGGAGCAGCTCCGGTGAGCCATAAGACGTCAAGGCTGAAGCAGCACAAGACAGACATCGTCAATCTTAAGTGGGATTCTAATAGCATCTCCAATAGATGATGTAAAATGGATGTAAAACTAACATCACCAAAAACCACCTGACTACAACAGATGAGGTAAAACCTATTGACTCTAAACTTAACTGTCAAAACTGAAATTTACTGTGGAATCTGAATGCTACTATCAAAACTAAATGCAATGGTAGCAGAGAGGCACTTGACATGTAGTTTAGGGAGGGCCTGCAGTTCATCTTCAACCTGCACCCCCTGAGCCGCCAGCCACCACCGGCCAAACCGCCGGCCCCAGCGCCGCCTCGCCACCCCAAAACAACTCGCCACCGCCGCCCCGACCAGCCCTCTAGGCCCCCCGCCCCCCCACCCTGAACCCTAAGATAGATAGTGGGGTACCTCTCTAGCGAGCCCCCATCCCCGCTGCGGGTGGTTCTTCCTTAACTCCAGCGAGCCCCCCAACCCTTGAAAATCGACTGACCCAAAAGTCGATTCAGTTGACTGAAGTGTGGCTTAATCGGAGCAGAGCAGCAGCACGAGCAAGGGGGGAACAGCAGCAGCAACTGGGCGAGCGAGCGATCGAGCGAGAGCCGGAGCTGCAGCAGCAGATCCGGCTGGTATGGACGCCACCGCCGAAGGGGCCTTGCACTGGGGGAGAGCCACCGTGGAGATGTCGCCCGTGGCGCCGACTTCAAGGTAGCCGCTCCATGGGGTGCGGGATGGAGCACCGTCAGCGCCGGGAGGTCGAGTTAAGGAGAAGGTGCGATGCGATGAGTGTACAACCTCTTTGGTGGCGCCGAGTAGGCCTCAGCTTCGTCCGAGGAGTCGGTGAGGATGATGCGGTTCCGGTGGAGCAGGTTAAGGCGGCGCTGTGGGGATGGAGCAGCCGTGATAGACGAGGTGATCATCAGAGCAGCTCCTTGGAGGTGGAGGACGGGGCGGCTGAACCGGCAGGACGGCGAGATGGACGACGAATCCTCATCCGGGGAGGTGGACGAGGGACGTTGAGCTGTTGCGGTGGACGACGTCGTCGGGGAAGAGGCTCCGCCTGGGCAGCGGTGACGTGGCGGGCGGAGGAGGGTGGGGTTTCGCGGCTGGAGCGGAGAGGTTATGGCGGCTGGGATTTCGAATGGCGAAAAGGGGGCGATGGGAGGGGGTGAAGCATGACTTAGGAACGCGCTTGTCCAAAATGTAGGGTGTGTTACAAAAGTACCCCCCACCGATTTGAACTAGTGTCCCTTTCGGCTCAGGATTAGAAGGGGGATTTCGCGTGTCGAGATTTGGCAGCTGCAGGGAGTTTTCGCGCGCGTTGTAATTTCGGGATAGCAAGGCACGGGTTATGAAGGCGCCAGTTTTGGGAGCACGATATCTGAATTTTCGGGATATAACAAGACGCGGGTTGAATTTTAGGGACAAGCCTAACGTGTAGTAATATTGTACTTGTACGTACCAAATCAATTCGCACTTCCCTCAACCAAAAAGAAAATGAAAAAAATAAAACTATTCACACCACACAAAGAGAGAGTCTTGCCCCGTTTTACTATACAAATGCTATTCAAAGCTACTCCCTCCTTCCATCTATATAGGGCCTAATGCGTTTTTCGATGCTAACTTTGACCAAATATTAGAGCAATGATATATGACATGCAACTTACACAAAGCACACCGTTAAATTCGTCTGTGAAAGGTTCTTTCAATGATATAATTTTCATGTTGTGCATGTCATGTACTATTAATCTTGTCAATAGTCAAAGGCGGTCTTAAAAATCTCATTACGCCTTATATAGATGGAAGGAGAGAGTATGAATCCATGTTATGTCCGATTAAAGTTTTTCGCTTGCTGTATAATGCATGTAACCTACTCATGCCAACATTTTAGTGCATTCCAAATGTCTATACTACCGCTGCAATTCAAACTAAATTTGAATTCGTTTCTCTATTTAAATAAGAATCTACAATCATGATTGTTGCCAACTTCAACCATCGTAGTTTCCTTGCTATCCGCCAGATATAAATCAGACGGCCTATAATGCAAGATGGCAGGCACACCATCATCAACAACTCCATTTTTTATAAGAGTAGAGATAAAATATATTAAATGTAGTATACCATGTTCATAACCACACCATGTGTATCACCATTATATATATTCACACATCCGTCCATTTGAAACACTATGATAAATTCTACAAATATCCGAATTCGCTTTTTATAATGAAGTATATATGATCTCTATTCGTCTTTTACACCCACACAACCCTCTTATCTTTGTAGCTAGCGCTAACTTTCTCTTGTGCATGCACATGCCTGCATCCCTCTCACCCTCCCTCAGCATTCCCTAGCTCCATCGTGCAAATTCGTCTTTTCACTTTAGGTCGTTCACCCACGGTGTGTGTAGGCCCCCTAGCTCCTTCTTTACGGCACACATTGATCGATATGCCTCTCTAGCCAGGTGTGCCTAGCATAAACACAAGCTTCCCCTCTTCTCTTGTCACTGTCCATGCCTCACTCCCACCACTCTTTTCATCGTTCTCGTACTCGCACACTCCTCCCCCTCGATATAGTATGCCTCTCGTACCACCTCCTACATGCATCCCTCTCTCTCTATCCTTCTCCTTGTGCCTCATTTGCTTCTAACACACACATGCATGTATACCGATCGATCTCCCAACATATACCTAGATCGACTTTAACTACCCCCC
>NC_057800.1:569562561-569571864 GCF_018294505.1 Triticum aestivum
ACCTCACAAGTTATGTCTCTCCTTTCTCTTACAAAGGGCGATTGATCTTCCTATCTAGTTACGTCTGCTTACCACAGCCACATCGTCCCCCTCATCATTCGTGCATGTCTCCTGACCCGTCTCTCACACGCACGTGCACAGACAACAAGCAGCCATCTCCTCTCTTATTGATATTGCGGGCATGCCCTCCGTTTGTCTAGCAAGCCTATCCCACCATTTGTTAGAAGCAACTCCACTACCACCCCCTCCAACACTCTAGCTCTGTCTCTCTCCCAACCTTATTCATCTCCTGCGCATATGCATGGATGCCGATCGATCTCCCTCAATACATGAGGCAGATCGATCTCCTTAATACATGAGGTAGGCCTCTCTCCTCCTCCACACATATACCAGCCATTGTACCTCTATAGTTAATTGGGCCTCCCTCTTCCCCCACCACACACCGATAGTTGAGCGCTGCAGGTAGGTATCCATGACACAGAGACAAACTGCATGTCCCATCTCACGTTCCAATAGGCCAACCACTGTATATCTTTGACGTGGGCACACACAAATTCGATGGCACTCTTTATCGATCGCGCGCGCACACACACACACACATCATCATCATCCCTCTCTTCGATTCTATGGATACCTCAAGCCGATGATACCTCCACTCTCTTCTCGTGGATCGCCCCCTCTATATATATGTTATATCCAGGACTCTATTTCACACACATTGCATATGTTAAATTTTTTGATTGACCCCTCCCCCCCACAAAAAAACTCTCAAGAACCCACACACTATATCTCTCTAGGTTTGTATCTCTCTCACACAACCCCACGTAGGTGGTGTACATATACAAGAAGAGAATAGGTGCACCGTGCATGTACTCACACTTTGTGCCTAGCCACACCCGCGCGGGTACACGGTGGAGCTCATTTCTTTACGAAATGGCAGCCCACGTGCTAATTTGAATGCTTGTAGCAGTTGTTTACCTAGGGAGGTTGTGTACCATGCGTGCATGAAACAAAGTTCGACTTGACGCATTGCTGCATTATTTTAAAATAAAGTTATAGCACTCAATGGCACGTACATAGAATATAAAACGATTTTTATGGAGGAAAAGGTAGTCTGCTCATCAGAGTATCTCACACAAGGCTCTGGTGGCCTCTCTCTCTCTCTCTCACCGTTGGTCACTGATCCGGCCGCATCCCGTCCGCCGGGGGAAAGGGAGTGCGGTGGCCTCTCTCTCTCTCAATGTTGGTCACTGATCCGGCCGCATCCCATCCGCCGGGGGAAAGGGAGTGCGGTGGCCTCTCTCTCTCTCATCGTTGGTCACTGATCCGGCCGCATCCCATCCGTCAGGGGAAAGGGAGGAAGTGCATCATTTCTCCGTTCGACGGTGCCGAGGCAGCACGTCCCGATCTGCGGTACACGCCGTTCTCTCTGGCCAAGCTCCGGCGCGGCATGGCCTACACCACCTGCTCGCAGATTCCACCCGTGTTGGTTCATATGGTGGTTGTGCGGTCATTGTCCATATGGTGGTAGTACTATCACTTGTTAAATGAAGAAATGCTTTTTTTCTCGGATATCCTGGTTTAGTTCCCATCAAGATAATTATGATGCTTCTGTTTGTTGGTGTACTTTTCATTAATTCTTATTGACAATTGAGATGTCGTTGCTAACCCTTTTTTATATTTTTGGAAACAGCGATGCGTGTCTCCATACCCGGGCATGTCTTCCTCAATTTTAGTGGAACTGCACAAAATTGGATGGCCATTGTTGTTCCACCTCACTGTCCTCTGCCACGTGGTTCTTCCTTCCTTGAGCTTGATTACTGAGAAGAAACAGACCACAGTGAGGATTTGTCGAACTTCTTAGGTGCCTCACCCAAACTTGATGCCAAATGGATGATGCATCACCACGATGACCTATCGATGCTCATGGTTGCGCCTCATGGTTGCGTCGGCTAGTGAAGCTGATCGATTTTTGACGAAAAACAAGTTGTCTTCCATTAGTGCTCTTTGCTTGTTACGCACAAAGATGATATCCTTCGTCAGTTCACCTTGGTTACGTTGGAGACGCAGTCGTCTTTCACGTTGGTGCAAATTTCGCTAGGGTTTTATGACAGGTGGACCCAAAATGTGGCTGGCTCACCTGTCATACAGCCAAAAGCAGGTCTAGTGAAGGCACCGGAGCTCAGTCCATACTACAGTAGTATATATATAAGCGGGACCCTCAGCGCTTGTTTGCTAGGGTTTGCACTCTCCACACGCTCGCCGCACTACATATATGTTACACGCTGGAGGCTCAGCATTCATTTGCTAGGGTTTGCTATATTCACAGTCTCTCACCCTCTCTTCACCAGATCTAAACAAGAATGTGTTGGCCTCTTGTCTCTCTCTCTCCCCCCTCACAGCTGGTGAAGGAGGCGTCTGTATCCCGTCGCACCGGGAAGGGGAGGAGGTGCAGCATTCACTCTATCGCCTTTGGCGAGGGAGGCAATCCACTGCCGGCTGCGCTATTCTCTTTCACCCAGCGCCTATGCGGGAGGGCCACCGACCCCTTCTTCCTCGCTGCCGTACGTAGTGTGGGCAGATCCGGCCTCCCCCTGCACGCCTTGCCACATCCTGACGACCCTAAGGTATAAGTTTCTTTGAAACCGTCGTTGCTCTAGCTGCATGTGGATCTTTTTCGATCTGTAGTCGAATCTAGGTCTTGGTTCAAAGAGGAAAGAAGGGTGCGGTGGGCTAGAGCAAGAATCTAGGACGTGGTTCAATGAGGAAAGGAGGGGCGGAAAGTAGTATAGACTGGCTATCCAGCCGCTTTGTAGGTCGAAAAGGGAAAAAGGGGGTAACCTAGTACACACATCTGTAAGGAACCGATCTCTTTGTTGAAAAGGGAAAGAAATTGGGGGGTCGGGTAGTTTATGCACGACTAGATTTGCTGCCCTCACATAGGAAGAAGGTTCAAAGAGAACAAATATGGGACCAACGCATATATGCTGCTTGGCTACATACTCTGCATCACCCATTTATACGCGTGGACGCACATGGTGCTGGCATGTCCCATGCAGCTATTTTGTTGTTGCTAATCTCAGAATTAACTACTGATTTGTTTTAAAAGAATTTCTTTGTTAATATGAATCAATGCAACCGTTTTAGAAATGCTACTGTCCTATACTTTGTTTTCCATCAAGATAAGGTAGATGCTTCTTTTTGTGGCCGCATGTTTCATCCTCCTTTATTGGCCAGTAATTGTTTTCTTTTTTGCCTCTTGAAACAGGGATATCTATTCAACTTGTTGCTATAGAAAACTTAAATGTCACACCGGCAACTTTGCTTGATTTCAGTGCAACTGCATAAAACTTGATTCGATTTCCTATTCGTATTGGTAGATTCGTATTTTATGTTGGTCGTCTCATGAAAGGTCAGTACAGGCCTTCATCCACATGATTGTGTAGTGTGCTTTGAGATGTTGTGCTACTTGTATTGGTACTGTTTTAAATAAATGATGAATTGAAGCTATTGTATTGCTGTCTTTTCCCATTAAGTAGTGAACAAAAATGGGACCAACCCAGACATGATGCTTGTTGCTTTGTTACAACAAATTCAGCATCACCCCCTTTATAAGCCAGTAATTGATGCCACTCTCAGAATTAACTACTGAATCTTATTTCAAAACTGCAACACTTGTTAGGGATTGGCGGGATTACCATTTTTGTGGTCGCATGTTTCATCCTCCTTTATTAGCCAGTAATTGATTCCTTTTTTGCCTCTATTTATACAGGGATATCTATTCAACTTGTTGCTATTGTGACATTTTGCTTCGCTATGCGAAACACTTTGCTTGATTTCAGTGCAACTGCACAAAACGAGATTGGATTTCCTATTCGTGTTGGCAGATTCGTACGTGATCTTGTGTGCGTCATGACAGGTTGGTACTTGCCTTCATCCACATGATCATGCGGTGTGTTTTGAGATGTTGTGCTACTTGTATTGGTATTGTTTTAAATAAATGATGAATTGAAGCTATTGTATTGCTGTCTTTTCCCATTAAGTAGTGAACAAAAATGGGACCAACCCAAACATGATGCTTGTTGCTTTGTTACAACAAATTCAGCATCACCCCCTTTATAAGCTTTGTCGTTCTTTATACATGCTGAAACAAGGCATTGTTAAGATAATGTCTCAGTCAATATGAATGAATTACACTGATGGAGAATTGCTACTCTCCTGCTTTGTTTCCCATTAAGATAAAGTAGATCAGTAGATGCTTTTCTTCTGGGAGTACAAGTCATCAACCGTTATTTCTTAGTAATTGTTTCCCTTATACCTATTGTTTCTTACAGGGATATCAAAATTAAAGCTCGGTTTTATTCCGACTTCGATTTTAGTTGAACTGCACAAAAGGAGCCAATGTGTAAGGCAAACTGCTGCATTACTGGGTCTAGTTGGTCGTTCCACTTTGCAGAAAGAAGCAGTCACTGTTTGCGCTACATTACAGAAGGAATGACCGAGAAGCTTTGCAGAGTATTATTAGACACCAGTGACATGACTAGTCTGCAGAGACCATTGGCAATTTAACAACACGTGGAGTGCCCTGGGCAAAAATTTCCCAAACAAGTACAAAAGCTACGACAGGACTCCACGATCATAGGCATTACATATTTTGAATGGGAGAAGCTTGTCAAAGTTTAATCATTGATGTTAGCAAGAAGACGTTAGTTTAATATATTGGAATTGGAAAACCTTGTCAAATTTTGCTCATTGGTGTTAGCCAGAAGACATGCATTTGATATTTTTGAGTGGGACGCCCTTGCTGTGAGCAGCGTCGAGTGTTTTTTCCTATTCCTGTGTTCAATTTAGAAGTAAAAAGTTACTCTGCTGAGATATTCCTGTGTTAAGAGTTTGTTCTGAATATTGTCTATGTAATGCCAGGCCTTGTGTTTGATTGCAAAGTTGAGCTTGGAATGTTGCGGCATGCGGCATCACGAGCTGTTCACCGTGCCTCCTGAGAATAATGCTTCGTATTGTTTTGCATGTCGATCTAATGCCAGTGATTTATTTGTTAAGAAGACCATCCTCTTCTGTTGTTTCCGTGCTTAAGAAGTTCATCGTCTGATGTTTCATTCATAGCCTATACGACAAGTCGGGTAGGTTAGACGTGAAACCATATGATCTTCCGACCAACTCATGACATTAGGCTGTGATTGGATCATCGTTTTCCAACCAAAACCGCTTGTAAAACTGACGCTTGTAAATTAAAGCAGATGGTCTCGGGCGAAGGCGCTTGGTTGGTCGATTTCGACTAGCAAAATATCGGAAGTACTTGACACACTATAAAAACGCTGAACGGCACTCAGACAATTGCTAATCCAGCCGTTAGCTGCTGTTTCAGCCTTGCCCATGGATGGCATGATACGCACGTCGTGCATGTATCGTCTGGTAATCTCGTCCATATAGCAGTGCTCGTAAAATATACACTGGTCTCTCAAATTACACGCGTAACCCACCGGTTTTACTTATAGACCTCGGGCCCTCGGTTTCATTACGCCTGTATTTTACGCGTTGTTTTCAATGACGAGTAAATTACACTTGTATGTTAATACAAGTTTGAAATAAACCAGAGCTCCCAAGTGCGGCCTTACCGTTTCATGTCGTCTCTGTTTCTCAAAGGTGCTCATAGGTGTCCGATGATCCTGGCTTCCTGAATGAGTAGCGGGCGCTGTATCAGACCATCTGTAGGGCCCGCGAGGCCCTCTCCGTTGTCCTTCAAGTTGTTGCGCTCGCAGTGGCGCCGAGCATTGTTAACATCATCAACGAACATGAGGATTCAGGAGATGACTTTATTTTGACTGGATGACACTAGGGACCCACTAGGGCCATAGCCGTACGTACGCAAGTGCCTCCTTATTACGTACAACTATATTTTTTTTGCTTTCTCCTGGTTTCCTGACATCACGGTCCCACACCATTGTCAACCTATGTAGTCAATATAAACGAGAGAATTGCACAAGGTGCGGCCGACAGCTGGGACCAAGCAGCTCGAGCAGTATTTGTGTTTTTGAGGCGTGAGCACTGCAGAGTTTTTCTTGGCGATGATTTCGTTGTTGTTCAGAGGAGAGCAGGGTATTAACTGGGCGGACTGTGGCCCGTCTAGCCCAGGCCAAATATCCAGCCCAGATACTAATTTTTTTCAAGATGAAAATGGCTAGCCTAGCTATACGTCTTTTTGAGGAATACCCAGGCAAGGTCAACTTGTTATTCTCCGCCCCGCTGGGCTGCAAATCTTTCCTAGGAGGGATGCATTAGGCTTAACAGGAAAATGGGCTTTAAAAATAATAAATGGGATGTAATTATAAAAACTGGGCAGTAACTATAAAAAAATGCACCAAACACGAAATTAGTTTATAAAATATTATTTATGGATTTTGGAAATCTTAAATTTTCATTGTTGCGCGCGCAATGTTTCGTTGGATTTTTACGTAATACAAATTTATATTTAATCTGACTAGAAATTTCGGGATAAAAATATTTTGGAGCCCATCAAAATGTGGGAAATTTTATTGAATTCTGTCTTCAACGGTTGGTTGAAATTATTAATCATTGTCCTAGCTAGAAAATGGGATGTACTTTTAACAAACTGTAAATGGGCTGTTGTAAATTCCATTAGAATTCCAAAATGGGTTGTACATTCTTACAAAACGCAAATGGGCTATAAGTTCTCTGCCACACACTTGTGGTCCTACTAAGTGACGCGTCCCCTAAAAAAATAAGTTGACGCATATGCAAGGCTTTGCCAACTTATTATAGTCAACACACGGTTCTAGCAGCAGTGGCCGTTGGATGTCTATCCAACAGATGTCGTGCTTCTTCTTCAATCTCGGATATTCTTAGCTTTGGCCACCCAAAAAATGATTCCTCCCCCTGACATCTGGGGCGCACCATTTCGAAGGCTGACCTGTGAGCCTACTAAGTTGGAGCGTACCAAGGGCTTTGTCAACTTAGTCAATAATAAACGTTTCTAGCTTCAGTGACCGTACGATGTCCATCCAACGGCCGTAGTGCTTCTTCAACCTCTGGTCTTCTTAGTCCAGCCGCCCAAAGCAGCGCCGGTCGTGCCGCCTGCTCCTGCCTCCCGTGGACGGCTGTGCTGCTGCGGAGGCCTCACCGCCCCCATACTACTCCCACCGTTGGCCAGGCCATCCCTCCACTCACCCACACCCCCTGTTATTCTGCGGCGACGGCAGCCTCACACCGCAGCCAAACCAGTGAACCCTCGTACTCCTCTCCGCGCGGGCTTCCACTGTTGCGTCTTCCCCGGCTCCGCGTCATTCCCTTCCTAGGCCTCGCCGTCGTCCAGACCACCGCCCTGATGCTCTCAGCGCAGCGTGGTCAACGTGGTCAACGATTGACTTCCATCGGAAGAGTACTGTACATGGAGAGGCTGACAGCTGGGTCCAGGCGGCCGCAAGGAAGTGCCTCCTTGTTACACGCAAAATAATTATTCATCCACCTTATAGCAGGGACCCACCGGACGGGCCACCTTATTTCGTGAAAAAATGTTTCCCCCCTGACTGCTCGGACCCACCGGACGGGCCAGCGTATTTCACGAAAAAAACGTTCCCCCGCTGTCAGCTCGGACCCACCGGAAGTGCCTCATTATTACGCTCAAAAAATTGAATACTCCCCTTGCTAGTTGGGACCCACCATGGTGGGAGGCTGACTTGAGGGCCTACTAAGTTGACTGGGATGGGGGCCTTTGTCAACTTTAGTCAATATGAACGATTCTAGATCCAGTGACCATACGATGTCCATCCAACGGCCGTAGTGCTTCTTCAGCCTCTGGTCTTCTTGCTCCAACCGCCCAAAGCAGCGCCAGTCGTGCCGCATGCTCCTGCCTCCCGTGGCCGGTTGTGCTGCAGCGGAGGCCTCACCGCCCCCTACTATTCCCACCGCTGGCCAGGCCCTGCGGCGATGGCAGCCTCACACCGCAGCCGAACCAGTGAACCCTCGTACTCCTCTCCGCGCGGGCTTCCACTGCCGCGTCTTCCCTGGCTCCCCGTCGTCCCCTTCCTAGGCCTTGCCGTCGTCCACCGCCCTGGTGCTCTCGGCACGGCGTGGTCAACGTGGTCAAGGAACGACTTCCATCGGACATGGACTGTACATGGAGAGGCTGACAGTTGGGTCCACGGCCGCAGCAAGGAAGTGCCTCCTTATTACGTGCAAAATAATTATTCCTCCACCTGACAGCGGGGACCCACCGGATGGGCCACCGTATTTTGTGAAAAAAATGTTTCCCCCCTGACTGCTGGACCCACCAGCTACACCTTCGCACGCAAGGAAGTGCGTCCGGGCAAAAAAAACAAAACGATTCGCCCCCCTAACTGCTGGGACCCACCAGCTACATCTTCGCACGCAAGGAACTGCCTGACGGTCGGGACCCACCTGGTCGAAGCGTACGTAGCATTGTCATTCTGGTTGTGAACGTGTACGTACATATATACTGGTCAATGTAGAGGCGCGCACGTAGCATGTATACGTATAGCGGTCAGGGTGCAAGAAAGAAAATACGGCCACGTATGTGTACATATGGGCGGGGTCTCAAACGCCTACTCGCGCATACTACGGCGAGGGCTCGTGTACATGGCTAGGTCGGAACGGAGAAACAGCGTCGTCGTCGTGTTCATGGGGAGGCAATGGAATGCGTCGTGTTCATGGGGAGGCAATGGAATGCGTCGTGTTCATCGGGAGGGCTTGGATGGAACAGGCGATGGAAACGAGGCCTGGCGTACCGCAGAACGGAGGAAACGGCCTTGTGTTCGACCGGACATCTTTGAAACGGGATCCTGTTCATCGGGAGGGGTGTGGCGTACCGCAAAATGGAGGAAACGGACCTCCTACGGTCAAAACGGGGGTCCTATTGATCGGGAGGGGTGTGGCGTACCGCAAAACGGAGGAAACGGACCTCCTACGGTCGAAACGGGGGTCATGTTGATCGGGAGGGGTGTGGCGTACCGCAAAACGGAGGAACAGACTTGTGTTGGAGCGCTACGGTCGAAACGGGGGTTTTGTTCATCGGGACGGGTGTGGCGTACCGCAAAACGGGACTCCACGGGATATTGTTCATCTCCACCGTCGACCTCCTCCAGCCTCCACGGGCTCCTATTCATCCAGCCTCCACCGCGCGCTACTCCACCGGCTACTGTTCAACCACCCCTCCACCGTCTACTGTTCATCCAGCCCTCCACACGACGGGGTCCTGTTCAACCACCCCTCCACGGGCACCCCTCCATCGTCTAATGTTCATCCAACCCT
>NC_057800.1:569893219-569911180 GCF_018294505.1 Triticum aestivum
ACTCCCCCGCCTCAAGCCACCACTCCGGTGCCTCAAGATGATGACTTTGTGGTCCAGCCGACTCCCTCTCCAAAGGCGTCGCCCGCACTCCGCAAGCTTCGCAAAGGACCAAGGCCACAAGTCACTCTATCGAGCGTTCCAGAAGGAGAAGAGCAACACAACTCAGTGGCACGACAAGTGTTCCTTGACACCACTCCAACTGTGAATATCTTTGAGTCTAAAGCAAAAGTTGTTGAAGACATTCCGACTGCATCAGCCGATGATCAACAAGAACCACCAGAATCCCGTCAAGAAGAAGAGCGAGTTGCAACACCCCCTACCAAGCAAGAAACTCTTCTCGAGGAGAACGAGTCTGTGCCTGACCCTCCAGCTACTCAAGTGGAGGCTGAAAACATTGAGGCGGCCACCCACAACACTACTGAAGCCAATGACGTTGTCATGGCTGAAGCTAATGTGGCACCTAAAGCGAATACGGTGCCTGAAGCCAATGTTGCACCTGAAGAAACTCTGCAGCTCGAAGACAATGCCTCTGCTCCTGTACCACCTCCAAGACCTCACACCATTGAGCAAGCATACGATCGTGGTCAGCTTGTTACCGTCCGCTGGCCCATTCTGGTTCCTCCGCCTGCTGCTGGTCCGCAATTTGACTATCATGTAGAGCACAGGCCTCAGGTCAGAAGCCGAAGCCAAGGCTGCCAAGGTTTCCAGGTACTGCAACTTCACCAGGATATTTCAATGCAAATGACTTCATTGCACACAACACTTTCTTTGATAGTGACAAGAACCCCTACTCCAAGCCAATAATTTCATCTGACCGGTTCTGGAGCTATCAGTAGCGCAATTACTATTATTGTGTTCTCTATTATCAAGGGCGCATCTTTCCCCATATGCATCTAGACAATGAAGCTATTGCTAGACTGCCCTGCTTAGAAGAAGCTGAAAGTGCTAATGGCACTTATGCTATGTTTTGGTGTGATGACAATGTGGTTAGTTGAAATAATATCGGTTGCTAAAGTTTATCTCAGGTTATCGATTCTAAGTGCCCGCGATGGAGATGTGCGACCCCCCCCCATTTCAAAAAGGACAAAGGCGTGGTCTTTCGATGCTTCGAAGGTTTAGTTTTGGTTTGCTTCGAGTCGTAGGAAAGACCGCACTATTAAGAGGGGTTTGTGTGGATAAAGGTCATGTGGGAATGCCTTTGCCGAGCCTTGCTCTCTTACCCTTCGCACTCCGACCACCTAAAAAGAACCTAGTGTGTGTGCTGTGGTACTCAGAAAGTTGCAATAGAAGTTACTGGGTAACCCGTGCGCACGGGGTCTTTTGACCCCCGTGCACACGGGGTACCGCGTAACTCTCTGGGTACCCCTTGCGCACGGGATCTTTTGACCCCCGTGCGCACGGGGTCCTATGTAAACTCTCTGAGTACCCCGTGCGCACGGGGTCTTTTGACCCCTGTGCGCACGGGGTGGTGTGTTTGTCTCTGAGTACCCCATGTGCACGGGGCTGACTTAGCTCATGCGCACGGGGTCCAACGGGCAGAAATCCCCACCAACCCATGAACACTATTTAAGGCCCTTCTTCCACCTCCAACCTCTAACCCTAATGCCTTGTTGAGCTCCACCATTGCTACACCCCATTTTGCTCAATACTCTCAATCCCTCCACCCAAACTTGTTGAAACTTTGGGGATTGGGAGAGCAAGACCCGATCTACAACTTGACCAAACCAAATCGCGTTCCTCGCAACATTTCTTCCCCATTGACTTGTTACTCTTGGAGCTTGGGCTCCTAGGCGGTTAGAGGTTCCTTCGGAAGCTTCCTTGCTTGTGGTGTGCTCCGGAGAAGTTTGTAAAGGTGTGGTGGTCGCCATCAAGACCAACCCCGAGTGTTTTGAGGCTCATCCATTGGGGGTGACTCGAAGGAGAATACGGTGAGCCTTTGGTGGCGTTCTGCAAGCTTTGGCTCCGGCACCGCTCCAAACGGAGATTAGCTCTTCCCCAAGGAAGAGTGAACTTCGGTTTAAAATCCGCGTCCACGTCTCACTTGTGGTTAATCCTTTCCCGCACCTTTCTTTGTTGTTGTATGCTTGTTGGCTTGCTAAGTAGTTTGTTGCCTAGCATATCTATTGTGACGCCCCGAGGCCGATGTGCCAGGTGTCTTCCAGTTATTCACCGTTGTTGCCATGTCATTTGTTTGTGTGTTGCATTCTTGTCATGTCATCATGTGCATTGCATCATCATGTTTTCAAAACTCGCATCCGTCCGGGTTCCCCCAGTTCCGTCCGTCGTCCGTTCTGAGTCCAGACACACTCGCACGCGCCCGCAGCATGTCCGTAATTTTATTTTATAAGTGGCCGGAAAATGTTCTCGGTTTGGGTTGAAAGTTGGCATGTGGTCTTATTATAGTGTAGATAGACCGCCTGCCAAGTTTCATCGCATTCGGAGTCCGTTTGCTGCCCCAACGAATAACTATAGCGACAATATAGTCGGTCAAACGTCGGACGTTTTTGGTCTCAGTCGCCGGGCCTCCCTCTCTTCTCTTCTCTCAGCTCGAGACCGTCTACACATCCTACTACCTACCGCCAGGTCCAACCTAACCTCTCTCGTCAGCCCGCAGCCCCCCTCTCGCGCGCGTCCGGAAGTTGTCCCGAACACGACCCGGGAAGTCGTCGCCGTTGGGTCCGGATCATCCCCAAACATCTACAAAACATCACCGTTTTCTTATTTGGCCTCCCTAGCCTATTTTTCCTGACCATCCGATTTTGATCGGAGGGACGAGTTAGCCCCTAACTTAAACTCTTTTGATATAAATATCAGACCAAACCCTAGTCCTAGCTTGTCCCATCCTCCCTTCCCTCGCGCCGCCGCCACTTTGTTTTCCTCGGGATCCCTCCCGATCCAGCCGAGTCGACCATCTCCCTCGTTTTCAGCAAGGGCCAACCATCTCCTCCCCTCGATCCACTCGATCCAGCCACTCCTCTCCATCCACCACCCGCAGCGCATGCAACCTCCTCCCCGCCTTCGACGCCGGAGCTCCCGCCAGTCATCCCCGATGCCGGTTCTTATCTGCAGCACCTCGACCTCGCGTGCCTCCCCGCGCTCCATTCCCGCTGTTCCTGGCTTTCCCCGCGACCTCATCGCCTCGCCAAGTCCCTGCCCACCCATTCTAGGGCCAGGCACAGTAGAAGGGGCGTCTCCCCGTGCGTGGCGTCGCCGGAAACTACCCCTACCAGGCCCCTGCCTCTCCTCTTTCCTTCCCTGCGTGACTCCCTCTCCCTCACCTTCTCTCTCTCTCCCGCAGGTACCCAACCTCCGCCATGGCGCTGTCCCGTCCACCTCCTGACGTCGGCCATGTGAGGCCCAGCACCTTGCCCGTCGCCGGATCCGGGGACCCCGCGCCCGGATCCCTCCATCCCCGGCGAGCTCCGCCTTCCTCCATCGCCGGAGCTCCGCCGGATGCCTCGCCATTGACCCCGCACTCTGCTTCGATCGCCTGGGCCAGCGCCCAGTCTCTGCTTCGCCCCGCCATGCCCCTGTCGCTCGCGTTGAGCGAGCCACTTCAGCACCAGGTCGCAACCGCCGCATGCATCAGGCCCAGAGGCCTCCCCTCCAACTCATGGGCAAAGCCCATGGTGAGGCCACCCTGAGCCCCTTTTTTCCATTGTTGGGCCAGCAAGATTCGGCCCAACGCATGTTTTTTTCCTGAACATTTTTCCTTTTTTTTCCAGAGAACGCTGTTTTGCAGATAGGTCCCTAAACTTCATGCATATAATAACTTAATAACCGTGCATCAGATTGAAACAATATATATATATATATATATATATATGAAACTTGCTTAGAATTTTGTCTAGTTTTATAATATGTCATTTTCATCCATGTTTAAAATGTTTAAAATGCTGTTTGTTTAAATTTGCTCCTATGCCATGTTAAAATGCTTTAATTCATAACTAAATAACCGTAGCTCCAAACCTAACAAACTTTATATGTAAATGGGGTAGAATTTTGCCTAGTTTAACATGGTGGATTTACTTTGAATGTTTAACAACTCTAAAATTGTGTTTAGGGCAGAACAGTACCATAACCAAAATATGCACATGAGGATTTTTCCGGACTTGTTGCTTGTTGTTCCGGCCTCATTTAAACTTGCCTAGATAGGTAGTTTTCATTTGCTTCACCCTCTTGCCATGTTTAACAACATTTAATATTGTTGGGTACATAAACAAGATCGAACTAAATAAGTCACGTGGTGTTTCGTCAAATGCAACGGAGTTGCATATTGAGCTCCACTTAATTTGTAGGGTTGTTTCGCCATGCCATGCTTCATTAAACCGGACATGCATCATACTTGATTGTGGATCATGCCATGATTATGTGATGGTTGATTACCATGATTGTTTGCTTCTTTCCGGTGTTGCTTCTTTGGGTTGGTTCCGATAACGTCGCGTTTGTGAGGATCCATTCGACTTCGCCCGTGTGTCTTCTTCATGGACTCGTTCTTCTTCCTTGCGGGATCTCAGGCAAGATGACCATACCCTCGAAATCACTTCTATCTTTGCTTGCTAGATGCTCGCTCTTTTGCTATGCCTATGCTACGATACCTACCACTTGCTTATCATGCCTCCCAAATTGCCATGTCAAGCCTCTAACCCACCTTGTCCTAGCAAACCGTTGTTTGGCTATGTTACCGCTTTGCTCAGCCCCTCTTATAGCGTTGTTAGTTGCAGGTGAAGATTGGAGTTTGTTCCATGTTGGAACATGGATATTTTGTTGGGATATCACAATATATCTTATTTATATTAATGCATCTATATACTTGGTAAAGGGTGGAAGGCTCGGCCTTATGCCTGGTGTTTTGTTCCACTCTTGCCGCCCTAGTTTTCGTCATATCGGTGTTATGTTCCCGGATTTTGCGTTCCTTACACGGTTGGGTTATAATGGGAACCCCTTGACAGTTCTCCTTGAATAAAACTCCTCCAGCAAGGCCCAACATTGATTTTACCATTTGCCACCTAGCCTTTTCTTTCCCTTGGGTAGGCTTGCCCAAGGGTCATCTTTATTTAACCCCCCCCGGGGCCAGTGCTCCTCTAAGTGTTGGTCCGAACTGAGTAGACTGCGAGGCCACCTCGGGGCGACTTGAGGGTTGGTTTTACTCGTAGGATGTCTCATCTAAGTGTGCCCTGAGAATGAGATATGTGCAGCTCCTATCGGGATTTGTCAGCACATTCGGGCGGCTTTGCTGGTCTTGTTTTACCATTGTCGAAATGTCTTGTAACCGGGATGCCGAGTCTGATCGGATTGTCTTGGGAGAAGGAATATCCTTCGTTGACCGTGAGAGCTTGTGATGGGCTAAGTTGGGACACCCCTGCAGGGATTTGAACTTTCGAAAGCCGTGCCCACGGTTATGGGCAGATGGGAATTTGTTAATGTCCGGTTGTAGAAAACCTGAAACTTAACTTAATTAAAATGCATCAACCGCGTGTGTAACCGTGATGGTCTCTTCTCGGCGGAGTCCGGGAAGTTAACACGGTGTTGGAGTTATGCTTGATGTAGGTTGTTCTAGGATCACTTCTTGATCATAGTTTCTTGACCGTGCTTTTGCCTTCTCTTCTCGCTCTCATTTGCATATATTAGCCACCAAATATGCTAGTCGCTTGCTGCGGCTCCACCTCATACCTTGTACCCTTCCTATAAGCTTAAATAGTCTTGATCGCGAGGGTGTGAGATTGCTGAGTCCCCGTGACTCACAGATACTTCCAAAACCAGTTTGCAGGTGCCGATGTTACCGAGCAGGTGATGCAACCAAGCTCAAGGAGGAGCTCGATGAAGATCTTGTCCTTTGTGTTGTTTCGTTCTAGTTGATTAGTAGTGGAGCCCAGTTGGGGTCGATCGGGGTTCTGTGTAGCATTTGGGGGTAGTCTTCTTTTATTTTGGGTTCCGTAGTCGGACCTTGTGTGTATCTGGTTGATGTAATGCTTTATTCATGTAATTGTGTGAAGTGGAGATTGTAAGCCAACTATGTATCTCTTTCCCTTATGTATTACATGGGTTGTGTGAAGATTACCTCACTTGCGACATTGCTTTCAATGTGGTTATGCCTCTAAGTCGTGCTTCGACACGTGGGAGATATAGCCGCATCGAGGGTGTTACATCTATCTTGGAGCTTGCTTGTCATATAGGTTGCATTCACCTAGTTGCATATCTAGTGAACTCTTTTATCCACTAAACCTTAAAATCTACAAGAAAGATTAAAATTTGTAGTCTCCTATTCACCCCCCCTCTAGTCGACTGTATCGATCCTTTCAATTGGTATCAGAGCCTCATGCTCTAATATAAGGTTTTACAACCTTAGAGGATATGGTCGATCTAGGGAATGAGGGAGGTGGCCTACCCGTTGCGGGGGATGGTCAAAACCAACCCCTCGCCGCGACCGAGACACTTGGTGCTCCTGTCGTTGCTCCCGCCGCTCCTACTAACCCGAATGTCCCCTTGACCGCGGCCGATCTTCTTTCAATGTTTGCGGACCTCAAAGTCTCTATGTTGAAAGAGGTTCGGGCCTCAGTCAAGGAGGAAATTGATGCTCGCTTAAAGCCATCAACGTCCGCATCAAACTCGTTTAATCCAAATGAGGTTCATGATGCGGATGACTCGAGGGAACCTCTTGCTTCTCTGGCTCGTACTCAAGTTCCCCGGTACAATGCCGTGGAACCCTTTTACTCTCCTCAACCCTTGCAACATCCCCGCATTAATCCTGTTGGGCCTCCGCCCCCTTTGAAAGCTAATGCATTTGCTAAGTGGAAGCTAGATATGGAGTCTCACATGCACAGTGCTTCAACCCAATTGTGGTGGATTGTGGTCAATGGATTCAACCCCAAGGACCCAATGAATCTCACTCCAAGGGAAGCAGTTGACGATCAACTCAATGCTATCGCGCACAACATGCTTCGCAACGCTGTGACTGAAGACTATAGTGATTCCATTGCTCTTCACAAAACCGCAAAGGAAATTTGGGATTGCCTTGAGGAGGCTCTTGAAGGAGATGAAGCAATTCGAAGATCTCGGTTGGCCTTGCTCAAACAAGAAGTCAATCTCTTTGTGAGGAATGAGGGTGAGTCCACAGAAGAGGTTTACCAAAGGTTGAAGTCCCTTGTGCTCAACTTGAGAACCTTTGGGTGCACTTGGGCAAATGATGATTTCATCAAGGACAAGTTCATAGATGCTATGGTTCTCACGGAACATACCATGGTCATGATGGTTCATCAACGTCCGGACTATCACAAGTTGACTTCGGCTCAAGTTGTTTCCACCTTCTCTATCCATGTTCTTTTGGAAACCAAGTCCAAGAAAACATTTGCAATAGCTCAAGCAACCAAGAACTCCAATCTTGCCTTGAAGGCCAAGAAAGTGATGAGCCAATCCTCAAGGGAGGAAGAAGTGAGTGAAGAGATATGTGAGGAGGATAATGATACCTCGTGCCCAGCAAATGATTTTGCAGAAGACTTGGCTCTCTTAGTCAAGAAGTACTCTGGGACCATGGCAAACAAAGGAAGAAATCTTCAAGGAAGATCGTTTGGACGAAGGAAATGCTACAATTGTGATAGCCCAAGACACTTTGTTCATGATTGTCCATACGAGAGATGTGAAGACAAGTCCGAGAAGCTTGTGCTTAAGAAGAAGATGTTCACCAAGTTTGCAAAGAGGAAGGATGACAAGGCTCTTGTTCATGAAGAATACATGTCTCGAGATGAAGATGACGGTGATGATGATCAAGTGGGCACGTCCGCCTTTGCCATGCATGCCACTACCTCCTCCTCCACCACCGGGCTCTTTGACTCTCCAAACGAGGACAAGCCATTCACTCATCGGTGCCTCATGGCCAAAGAGGTAAAACAAAGTCCAAACCCAAGAAACCCGACGCCTACACTCCCAATGTCTCATGTGAGATAGTGGAGGATGAGTGTGAGGAGGGTGTGGATAATGATGAGGAATCCTTAATGGATTTCATGAAAACTCTTCATGGTGAAGCTCGTGGTCGTTTTGGCGATCTCCTTAAGTCACTTGCCGAACGCGATGACTCTATTGAGAACGTTGAGAACCTCCTTATAGAGGAAAAAGAGAGAGTTGATCTCATCGAGCACGAACTTAATGAAGAGAGTGCCATGAGAGCATCACTTGAGGAAGCCTTATCTGCTCATCAAATTGACTTTGTTAAAACCAATGATGCTTTGCAACTTGCTCTTAAGAATAAAGATGCTCTTAAAGTTAGAGTTGAAAAGCTTCTAGTTGACCATACAAGACTTGTTGAGGAGCATGAGTTCCTTGTGATTAGTTCCAAGGTTGTCAAAGGTGACCTCATTCCCTCACCGAGTCTTATGCTCAACTAAAAGCTACAACCATTAAGGATCTCACTTCCGTACCTCATATAGATTTAAATGATGATGCTTGTACGGCTAACTTTGCTCATGATTGCACCTCCCTTCAAGAGGAAAATAAGAAGTTGAAAGCTCAAATTGAGAAAGGGCTTGTATCATGCATCCAAGGGGAGAAAAACCTAAATGATCTCTTGAGCAACCAAAAGGAGTGTGTTGCCAAGGAGGGAGTTGGGTTTAATCCCGCATCTAAGAGTGGTAAGAAAAAGAAGAAGAAGAACAACAAGAAGATCGGTCCGACTCCTTCCCCTCCCCAAAAGGTAGTGTTTGTGCAAGAAGGGCACAAGGAGAAGGAAATGAAGGATATTGGGAATGGAAAGGTCATTAGGGACAAGGCCATTCCCAAGAATTTTGCCGGCAAGAACAATCCATCATATGTTCTCATTAGAGGAGATGATGGCTATACCTTTGCAAAATTTGTTGGAACTAACTATGATGATTATGCTTGGACTATTTGGGTTCCCAAGACCCTCGTTGCTAACTCACCAGGACCCATGGCAAAATGGGTACCTATAACCAAAGCTTGATTATTGTAGGACTATGTCTCCGGTGGAACTCAATGGGTGATCGACAGTGGATGCACCAATCATATGACCGGAGAAAGGGAGATGCTTGTGGAGTTCGTTGATTCACTCAAGGCCTCTTCGAACATCTCCTTCGGTGACAATAGCAAGGGCAAGGTATTGGGTTTGGGCAAGGTGGTAATCTATAATGATTCATCTCTTTCTAATGCCATGCTTGTCCAATCCCTTCACTACAACTTACTTTCTACTATTCAATTGGCTCGTGCCGGTTATGATTCACATTTTGGTGAATTCCATGTGACCGTCTTTAAGAGAAGCAATCTCAAAGTGGTCTTCATTGGGCATGTTGAAGACAACCTTTCTGTGGTTGATTTCTCAAAAGAGAAAACTCATCTTGCAACATGCCTAATGGCCAAGGCCGACGTGGGGTGGCTATGGCACCGTAGGCTAGCCCACGTGGGCATGAGAAGTTTACAAGCTCTCTTAAAGGGGGAGCACATTCTTGGACTAACCAATGTGTCTTTTGCCAAAGACCGTCCTTGTAGTGCTTGCATTGCCGGAAAGCTTCATGAAAAAGCTCATAAAGTAAAGACTATCATCACCACCTTGAGGCCCCTCGAGCTCATCCATTTGGATCTATTTGGGCCTCCAACATATGATAGTTTGGGAGGAAGGAGATATTGCCTTGTCATTGTTGATGACTTCACAAGATATTATTGGGTGTTCTTTCTCAAGACTAAAGATGAAACTCAAGAAACCTTCATCAACTTTGCCAAAGAAGCTCAACATCAACATAACAATGAGATCAAGGCAATCCGAAGTGACAATGGCACCAAGTTCAAAAACTATACAATGGATGAATTCTTGAGTGAAGAGGGGATAAAGCACCAATATGCCGCACCATATACTCCCCAACAAAATGGTGTTGCGGAGAGGAAGAATCGGACTCTTATTGAGATGGCGAGGACCATGCTTGATGAGTACAAATCACCATACAAGCTTTGGGCAGAAGCCATCAACACCGCGTGCCATGCTTCAAACCGGCTTTATCTTCGCAAGCTCAAGAACAAGACCCCTTATGAGCTCCTAATCGGGAGAAAGCCCAACGTCAAATACTTTCGGGTATTCAGTTGTAAGTGTTTCATTTTAAACAAAAAATCCCGGTTAGCTAAATTTGAGTCTAGAACTTATGAGGGCATATTTGTTGGATATGCATCAAACTCTCATGCTTACCGAGTTCTCAATAAATCCACCGAATGCATTGAGGAAATGGTAAATGTGGAGTTTGATGAAGATAACGGCTCCCGTATGGAGCAAATCGTTCCTAGTGTTGTAGGCGATGATGCTCCTTCACAAGCTATAAGGACAATGGGGATAGGCCACATTCTTCCAAAAGAAACACCCCATGTCCAAGTAGAAGAAGAAGGAGTAAGAGCCCCTCTTAAGGATTTTCCACAAGGGAAGTCATCACCGACACCACTTGTACAAGATGCTTCAGGAAATAATGAACCTATCCAAGAACAAGATCAAGACCCTCATATTCCCGAGCAAGATCAAGAGCAAACTCTTCCGTATAATGAATATTCAATCGCTGAGGCTCAAGATCAAGCTCAAAGTCATGATCAAGATCAAGATCAACCCCAACCACAAGTGTCTTCATCGTCATCACTTCCTACTGAGCAAGAACCTGTGGTTGCAAAGAGAAGAGTGTCTCCAAGGCTAAAGCAATCTCAAGGGCAAGCTTCTTCATCAAGTCCAAAACCCAGTGAAGAAGAGCTTGACCGCAAAGAGCAAAAAGTGGCTGCCAAGCTGAAACATCTTAAACACCTCACCGAGAACATCTATGGAAGCATCAAAAATGGGGTAACTACTCGTAGACGTTTGGCAAACTTTTGTGAACATCACTTGTTTGTCTCTTGTGTTGAACCCCTTAAGGTGGAAGATGCACTTGACGATCCGGATTGGATAGATGCCATGCATGAAGAACTCAACAACTTCACATGCAACAAAGTGTGGACCCTTGTAGAAAGACCCAAGGAATTTCATAATGTCATTGGAACAAAGTGGATTTTCAAGAACAAACAAGATGAATATGGACAAGTAATAAGGAACAAGGCAAGGTTAGTGGCACAAGTTTTCACCCAAGTTTAAGGTTTGGACTTTGGTGAAACTTCTTCCCCCGTTGCCCGTCTCGAATCCATTAGCATCTTGCTTGCTTATGCCTCTCATCATGATTTCAAATTATATCAAATGGATGTTAAGAGCGCATTTCTTAATGGTCCTCTTAAGGAGTTGGTGTATGTCAAGCAACCTCCTGGTTTTGAAGACCCCGATCATCCCTCTCACGTTTATGAACTCCATTAGGCACTCTATGGACTCTAACAAGCACCTCGTGCTTGGTACGATCACCTTACGGCGTTCCTAAGCGAGAAGGGGTTCCAGATTGGGGTAATAGATTCCACTCTCTTTACGAAGAGGGTAAAAGGAGAGTTGTTTGTCTGCCAAAATATGTTGATGATATTATCTTTGGGTCAACTAACCATGCTATTAACGTTGAGTTTGAGAATCTTATGACTAAGGAATTTGCGATGAGCGTGATGGGAGAGTTGAAGTTCTTTCTCGGTTTTCAAGTGAAGCAATTGAGAGGCGGAACCTTCATCAATCAATCTCGTTATATCCAAGACATGCTCAAGAGATTCAAAATGCAAGATGTCAAGCCAATGAAGACACCCATGGCCACAAATGGTCAACTTCATCTTGATCCAAATGGTAAAGAAGTGGATCAAAAGGTATATCGCTCTATGATCGGTTCCTTGCTTTACCTTTGTGCATCTAGGCCAGATATTATGTTGAGTGTGTGTATGTGTGCAAGATTTCAATCCGCTCCTAAGGAGAGCCACTATTCGGCAGTGAAAAGGATCCTTCGATATTTGGTTCATACCCCAAACTTGGGCCTTTGGTATCCCAAGGGATCATCATTTGATTTAATGGGTCACTCGGATTCGGATTGGGCCGGAGACAAGGTTGATCGCAAGTCCACATCCGGTTCATGTCAATTCCTAGGGAGATTGTTGGTAAGTTGGTCTTCAAAGAAGCAAAATTATATATCTCTCTCCACAGCCGAAGTCGAGTATATTGCTTCCGGAAGTTGTTGTGCCCAATTGTTATGGATGAGGCAAACTTTGATGGATTACGGTGTCAAATGTGACAAAGTGCCTCTTTGGTGTGACAATGAAAGTTCCATCAAGATCGCCGAGAATCCAATTCAACATAGCAAGACCAAGCATATTGAGATTTGTCATCATTTCATTAGAGATCATGTGGCCAAGGGAAACATTGAGTTACTCCATGTCAACACTGAGAATCAACTAGCAGACATCTTCACCAAGCCCCTTGACGAAGCAAGATTCTGCGAGTTAAGGCATGAGCTAAATATCATGGATATTAGTAACTTCGGATGAAACTCTTGCTCACACACACACATACTCATGCACTATCTTGCTTAGATGTAGGCACATGTCTAGGGGGAGCTAGCTCAACTCATGAGCTATCTTGTCCTAGAAGTGCATAAAACAAACACAATCTTTCACATAAGCCACTTTAGGTGGTACTTGTGCTTCAAAGATGAGTATTGGTCTTGGGCCCAAGGTTCATATCTTCGCGGTGCCATACCAAGTAAACTCAAACATGGTGGCCTCGTCCACCACCCTCGCTTGAGGGTTGTGTCCGTGTTTGTTTCGCTTGTGTGGTGTGTTGTTTCTTTTCTTTTTTTTGGTTGGTTCTTCTCGCTTCTCTTTTGGTACAAGTGCTCCACATATACCCTTTCCATAGTGATAGGACTTTCCTCGCGGCGTATCCAGAAATGTAGACTGAGTGCTTTGTGAAGTAGGGGTAAGAGTATTCACTCAGCCCTGTATTTAAAAATCCACTCATGTCAAAGTTCCTGAATACCCCGTGCGCACGGGCCTGTACCGTGCACACGGGGCCCCGTGCCCACGGGCTCTGTACCGTGCGCACGGGACCCCCGTGCGCACGGGGCTCACTTAGCCCATGCGCACGGGGTCTATGGTTTCTGGCCCTAAGGAGGTGGGGCGTGGGGGGGGGCTCGGGTTCTTTTCCACCCATTCGCCCCCTCCACTCCCCAGGAAGCCTCCAGCGCCGCCGCCGTCGCCTCCACTTGCCGGAGCTCCTCCGGGCTTCGTCGGGGTTCCTCCTCCGTGGATCTGCATCCAGATGGGGTCCTCCTTCGGTTGGTCTTGTCCCCTTGATCTATCTCCTTGAGTTCCTATCTATTGTTCTAGCTTTAGGGTTTCTTTGCTCCCTAGATTCGTTTGGCCTCAACTAGCTTGTAGATAAAAGTCTAGTGCTTAGATCCTTTGGTCCCTCTGCTACACCCACTCCCAGAGTTCATTCTGGTAGTGGCTGTCACTGGGAGACCCCCGTGTCCACGGGGTGTTTGACCACCATGCGCACGGGGCCTCGTGCCCACGGTCCTGTACCGTGCGCACGGGCCCCCGTGCCCACGGGGTCTAAACCCCCGTGCACACGGACTATCCAGGAACTTTTGCCTAGATTTTTGTCTATCTCCTTGCCATTCATCTTGCACTTGTACTCATTTGTGTCTCGTGCTTTGTGTTGTTGGGTGTTTGTGTGTGTTTCAGACTCTGCTGACAAGAGGTCTGAGCTTCGTCGCAAGCATGCAAAAGGAGGATCAAAGGACTTCACCATCGCTCGTCGTTAGCCGTATGAAGGCATGGGTCAGGGGTCTGGGTCAGGTCAGGGCCGGGCTCGCCGTGCAGCCTCAAAGCGGCCCGTTGTTGAGGCTTCCGATGATTCTGAGGAAGAATATGACTCACAAGATGATGAGATAGAAGAAGAAGACGATCATGGTGAGGAAGATGAAGAAGAGGAAGAGGAGTCTAGTCCGGAGCAAGCCATTCCGGGCAGGCATGACCTCCAGAATATGCCTCTTGTCAAGTGGACCAAGCCAGAGATCTGGGCTGAGAGACAGAGCCATCCGTATGTTAAGGCCACGAGTATGGGAGTGGATCCCTGTTTCAAGAATGGGTTTCAGCAAAGGATCTATCATGAGCTTCTTATGACCAAGTCAAAGAAGTTTGCTCCTCACAAGCAAGTCAACACTGCGAGTTTGCGCGACAATGATCATCTATATCCAGGTGTGTTCTTCGCTCTTGGACGACTGGGTCTGATTCCGTTTGTCACCTTCAACCACCCCTACAATGAAGATCTAGTGATGCAGTTCTTTGCCACTCTGTACTTCTGCAATGATTCTGCTCGCACCCTCACATGGATGTCTGGAACGCATCAGTACTCAGCTCCTATGGCAATGTTCTCCGAGATCATTCCCTACCCGTTCATGGATGAAGAGACTGTTTCTGATGAGTTTGGCATTGTTCGGGAAAGTGGGGATCGCTCTAAGGATGAGATTGCCTTTGCTTACAAACAAGAGAAGTCGTTTGTCACTAGGTCAATCAAAGACCTCTTGCCCCTCTATGACACCATGCGCCATATCCTGTGGTATACCTGTCGTGGTTCTAAGCCTGACAGTAGAGTGGGGGGTAGGTATGGAGAGGCCAGGTCCTAGCTACGGAGAAGTCGTAAGCACAAAGGATGTACGAGTTCAGGCCCTTCTCGGAAGAAGTAACAGCCCTACGTCTCGGAGCCCGGAGGCGGTCGAGTGGATTATGAATGTATGGATTACAAGGTGCCGAACCCTTCTGCCTGTGGAGGGGGGTGGCTTATATAGAGTGCGCCAGGACCCCAGCCAGTCCACGTAGGAGAAGGTTTAAGGTGAGTTAAGTCTGAGGCGTTACTGGTAACGCCCCACATAAAGTGCCTTTACTATCATAAAGTCTACTTAATTACAGACCGTTGCGGTGCAGAGTGCCTCTTGACCTCCTGGTGGTCGAGTGAGTCTTCGTGGTCGAGTCCTTCAAGCCAGTCGAGTGTGTCCTCGTTGGTCGAGTGAGTCCTCGTTGGTCGACTGGAAGACGACCTCTTCTAGGGATGTCTAGGGTAAGTTACTTGGGACAGGTCCGTGACCCTACCCTAGGTACTTAACCCCATCATTAGCCCCCGAATGGATTGAGGCTTTGAGTGAAGAAGGAGTTGATGTCGTTTCCGATTAATCTTTGCGCCCTAGTTGCGCGCTGTTCTGGGTCAAAGAATCTCTTCGTTGACGGGGAGCAATTCGTCTTCGGTCGACTCGATCCATTCTATTTTTGCGTCGAGTGATCTTTCGAGCTTCGACGATCTCCGAGCGACGGATCGCCAGAAACACCGCGTCTGACAGACTGATTTGTTGCTCGCGGATTCCGCGGGGTGCGAAATTTGGGGGCGCGCGCGAAGCGGGGCAGACCGTGGCGTTCGGATGGGACGGGGCATAGACGCCTCGATCTCCGCGCCGCCTTTTTCGCCACGTATCCAGTCCTCATAACTGCTCCCAGATATGATTAGATCGACCGGGCCCACATGTCAGTCACTCGGAAGAGACCTTATAAATGCGCCCGGTGGGGATTTCTGTGCTGCGCCTCAGCATTCTCCTTCTCTCCCTCTGCCTCCTTCCTCTCTGCTCAGCGCGCTCGCTCTCACCTCCGCACCACTTTCCTTCGCGCATTTCGCCGGCGACCATGGCCAAGGAGAAGACGGCGGCGCTGGAGCATGCCAAGAAGGCGTCGGCATCGGAGAAGGCGAAGGGGAGATCCACCACCCGCAGGGGGTCCTCGTCCAGATCCCGCCTGCCGAAAGGCTGGGTCCAAGGAGACTGGATCCAGTCGACCATCACGGTGAAGGACCTCCTCGACATGGCCAACGAGGGCTTGATCCCTCACGGAGCTGCGAGGTTGCCGGGGAAGGAGTGGCAGCCACAACCAGAAGAGGGTGAGTGCGTGCTCCTGGCCACTCATGTTGACCGAGGGTTTTCCTTGCCACCCAGCATTTTCTTCCGTGGCTTCTTGAATTTCTTTGGAGCGCAGCTCCACCACTTTACCCCAAACTCCATTGCCTATCTTGCTGCATTCGTGTCCATGTGTGAGGGTTTCTTGGGCTGCCGACCGCACTGGGGTTTGTTCAAACGCATCTTCACGTGTCGCTCTCAGACCGTGAAGAAGGCTAGCCCAGGTGACGAGAAGACCCGAGTCGTCCAAATGTGTGGGGACCTGGGGATTCAGGTGAGGAACAATAGTACCTTCCCGCCCATGAGTTTTCCCGAGTCCGTCAGAGGCTGGCAGTCGACTTGGTTCTACTGCCAGGTCCAGTCGACGCCAGGGCAGTCGAGTGGACTCCCTCCGTTTACCATGGACCGAGTGAACAAGCCCTCCCCTCTGAAGCTGATTCCGGAGGAGAAAGCCGACGTGAAGATGTTGATGGAGCGCGTGGTGCAGCTGGTTCGGGACGGTGTGACAGGCATGGACCTCCTGGAGGTTTTCCTCAAGCGCCGCATCCAGCCTCTCCAGTTCAGGAGCCACTGCATGTGGTTGTACTGCGGGCCCGAAGACGAGACTAGAGTCCATCCAGAAGAAGTCGACGATGTCACACTGGAGAGATGGATGGCAGCCGTTACCGGAAACAGGGATAACCCGCGCGGAGCCAGAAGAATTCCTCCACTCGACCACGACAGCATCCCAAACAAGGTACACTTGCTCTGCTTTCCATTGTGTCTTTGTCGTATTCACTCCTGCTAACCCTGTCGACTGGTCGACTGATCCTTGTTTCTGCGACTGCTAGGCCTTCACCGAGCTGTACTCGATGCCCAATGGGGCACAAGCTTCGACTGAGGAAGGCGAGGCGAGTGGGGGCGAGGCGAGCGGGGGCGAGAGCCAGGAAGAGGAGAAATGGGACTCGGATGCCGCAGGGGGTGATGACGACGATGATGATGATGAAGATGATGAAGATGACATCGAGGACGAGGAAGAAGAGGAAGAGGAGGTCGCTCCACCGCGCTCAGAAAGGCGGTCGAAGCTTGTCCACGACCCTTCGACCGAACGTGGCAAGGGGGTTGCGACCGCCACCCAGTCGACCAAGCGCCCCCGGACCACCTCTCCAGCGCCGACTGAAAAGGCGCCGAAGCAGCCCAGGGCGGCCTCATCGAAGCCGACCAAGCTCTTGCCGAAGATGAAGGTGTCCATCCCCACCATTTCAGGGTAATTGTGTTGCTCATATTTTCTTATTCTGTGCGAACTTTGTCTTTGGTTGACGCTGAGGTTAGTCGACTGATCCTTTGGAGTTGCAGCGCCGCTACTTCTGAGACCTCGGCCCGGGCCGACGACCACGAGATGGAGGATGCAGCCACTTCGAATCCAGGTGCTGTGTTCTTAATACCATTCTTAGTCGACTGACTCGCGATCTCTGATCCTGACCCTTTTCCGCAGCTCCACCCAACACTGTTATCGATCTTCCGGACGACGACGAGGATGAAGAACTGCTGGCGCGCAGGGAGAGTCGGAAAATGCCCGCTAGTAAGGTGCCTCAGGATGCGACGGCGCCTGAGACTCTGACTGTGGAGGAAGGGAACACCACTCGACACACGGTGTCCTTCGCGAGTCCACTGACGAGTGCTCAGCCGCCCTCCCTCTTCACGACTCACCACGTCCCAGAGGACCAAGCTGGCGCAGCGAAGGAGGCAATACGCCAGGCGGGACTCATGATGAAGCAGCTGAAGACTATCCGGGACGCGAGCCAGGCAGCTTATGACGCCAGCTCTGCCCTCCAAAGCAATGTCCAGGTCAGTCGACTGCTGTTTGTTCTGTTGGATATGCTACCAAAAACTTTTCTTTTCCGGGATTTATATTAGTCACCCGCTGGGTGTGTCGAATAAACTTCGTGTTAGCGGGGGCACGCTTAGTGCACCCGCTGGGTGTAGTCCCCAAGGCTAAGGTCGACTGCTGGCAGACGGCCTTAGGCTTTATGATGTCAATCTCTCTGTCAGTCGACTGGTCGACTGGATTTCGCAAACCGGTGGGGGCACGCTGAGTGCACCCACTGGGTGTAGT
>NC_057800.1:569915305-569924033 GCF_018294505.1 Triticum aestivum
GAATGGTCAGAGAAATAATGAGCAACCTTCTTTGTGGTCATGTATATTCCATACACAAGCTTCTGATAATGAGGATATCTCTGCTTGGATGGAGTCAAGACTTCAGACAAATAATACACTGGGCGCTGAACTTTGAGAGCTTTTCCTTCTTCTTCCCGCTCGACCGTTAGCACAGTACTGACGACTTGTCCTGTGGCTGCGATGTAGAGCAACAGAGGCTCTTTGCTGATTGGAGCAGCAAGCACCGGCTGGGTGGAGAGCAGAGCTTTTAGCTCGGCAAACGCTGCATCAGCTTCTGGAGTCCACTCGAACTTGTCAGCCTTTTTCATCAGTCGGTAAAGAGGCAGTGCCTTTTCACCGAGTCGTGAGATGAATCGACTTAATGCGGCCAAGCATCCAGTAAGCTTCTGGACATCGTGCACTCGCACAGGGCGTTTCATTCGGAGAATAGTGCCGATCTTTTCTGGGTTGGTGTCGATTCCCCGTTCGGAAACGAGAAAACCGAGTAACTTGCCACCAGGAACTCCAAATGTGCACTTTGATGGATTGAGCTTGATATCATACCTTCTGAGGTTGGCAAATGTTTCAGCAAGGTCAGCGAGCAGGTCGGAACCTTTTCGCGACTTGACAACAATATCATCCATATAAGCTTCCACATTCCGACTGATTTGAGTGAGGAGACACTTCTGGATCATTCGCATAAATGTGGCTCCGGCATTCTTGAGACCGAATGGCATGGTGATATAGCAGAAGCACCCGAATGGAGTGATGAAAGCTGTTTTTACTTCATCGGGCCCATACAGACGGATCTGGTGGTACCCGGAGTAAGCATCTAAAAAAGACAACCTCTCGCATCCCGCGGTCGAGTCAACAATTTGATCTATGCGAGGGAGAGGAAAGTGATCTTTTGGGCAGGCCCGGTTGATGTGCTTGAAATCAATGCACATTCGGAGCGATTTGTCCTTCTTAGGAACCATGACGACATTAGCGAGCCACTCGGAGTGGAATATCTCTCGGATAAATCCTGCCGCCAACAGTCGAGCCACTTCTTCACCGATGGCTTTTCTCTTCTGGACGGCGGACCGCCGAAGATGTTCTTTGACTGGTTTTGCAGACTTGTCGACTCTTAGGCGATGCTCAGCCAGTCCCCTGGGAACACCTGGCATGTCAGCGGGCTTCCATGCAAAAATGTCCCAGTTCTCACGGAGGAACTGGATGAGCGCTTCTTCCTATTTTGGGTCGAGTCGCCAACTGTCGTGGTTCTCTATGGTCAACTGGAACCCTACGCCCTGTACTGTACTGACGCCTATCATCTGGCCGCCGAGGAGCGTAAGACCCACCCCTCGGAGGGGAGTAGGGCACTCGACGCCTATCATCTCGGTCGAGTCCGTCGCCATATTGAACTCGCCGATTCTCACGCCCTTCGCGCCGCGGAGGCGATCTGGGGCTGTGAGCCGACTGAACCGTATTCACAGTGACAGATCGACTGTGAATTCTGTTGCGCGACTGAGATACGGCCGAATTCTGATCTCCTGCTGCCCGGAGCAGATCCCTGATCTGCAGCAAACCTCTGCCAGCCTCTGACTGCGAAGGCTGAATGGACTCTGCTATACGGGTCGCAGCTGCTAAATTCTGAATTGGGGTTCGATATACCTGAGTCGGCGGGAAGAGTTGACGTCGACTGGTGTCGGGAACTCGTTGCCGCGCGCGCTCGTCGAGTGCTCGCTGAAGGTTCTCCAGTCGAGTGCGCTCGGCCAAATTGGCCAGACGCGCCTCCTCCAAGGCACGAGCCTCGGGGGTTTCTCCTGCGATGGGAATACGCAGGGGATCCTCGTTCCTGCGGCGAAGCTCTTCTCTTTGCAGAGAGTCGAGTGGCTCGGGCTGGTACTCTTCGTAGCCTCGAGCAGGGTCGCTGCAATCGCCTGCTCCACCACCGCGGGCGAAGCCAGGAGGGCTGTGGGGCCCGTCGACCATCAAGATTTCCGCCGATGGATCACTGCTTCCGCACTCGGATGCAGTCTCTCCGGAGCCAGTCGACTGATCGAACAAGCCGTAGAGAGATTCGTTGGGCTCGATTGCCGCAACTTGTGTAGTGGTCGACTGGCGAGCCACCGCGTGACTCACCCATCGCTGAAGCCTCGACCGGCCCGAGCGCTTGCGCTGGCGGGAGACCGGGAGGGTGGAAGACGGAGGAGCCGACCGGTACTGGGTCGATGGCTACCGCAGCAGAACACCGCGGACACATGCGCGGAAATGCGTCGCACCGCGGACGGGGAGCGCATCCACGTCGAGTGGAGCCTCCTGAAGCCATGCGGAGTCATCGGCGATGAAGGTGAGTGCGCCGAGACAGATCTCTTGGCCCTCGACCAAAACTCCAGCAGACACCATGATGAAAATACTCGGAAGAATCGCAACTTCTCCGAAAAATCGCTAAAACACCGGCCCCACGGTGGGCGCCAACTGTCGTGGTTCTAAGCCTGACAGTAGAGTGGGGGGTAGGTATGGAGAGGCCAGGTCCTAGCTACGGAGAAGTCGTAAGCACAAAGGATGTACGAGTTCAGGCCCTTCTCGGAAGAAGTAACAGCCCTACGTCTCGGAGCCCGGAGGCGGTCGAGTGGATTATGAATGTATGGATTACAAGGTGCCGAACCCTTCTGCCTGTGGAGGGGGGTGGCTTATATAGAGTGCGCCAGGACCCCAGCCAGTCCACGTAGGAGAAGGTTTAAGGTGAGTTAAGTCTGAGGCGTTACTGGTAACGCCCCACATAAAGTGCCTTTACTATCATAAAGTCTACTTAATTACAGACCGTTGCGGTGCAGAGTGCCTCTTGACCTCCTGGTGGTCGAGTGAGTCTTCGTGGTCGAGTCCTTCAAGCCAGTCGAGTGTGTCCTCGTTGGTCGAGTGAGTCCTCGTTGGTCGACTGGAAGACGACCTCTTCTAGGGATGTCTAGGGTAAGTTACTTGGGACAGGTCCGTGACCCTACCCTAGGTACTTAACCCCATCAATACCCTCACTCCAAAGGCCGGGGATTCCCATAACATTCGGAGCTCCATGCTTGATGTCTTTGTGTATCTTCATCAGAAGAAGAAAGTGGATGTTCTGGATTTCATGTACTACGAGCTGCGTTAGTGTGTACAAGAGAACAAGTCTTTGATCTATGCTCCATTCATACAGGCGTTGATTGAGACCGCCTGTCCAGCAAAGTACATTGCCAACTTCAAGACTACCATTGCCAGCTTCAAGACTACTATTCCCAAGCGCAACTTCAACTGGACCCCAGCTGCTCCTGCTCCCTATGTGCCCATCAAGAAGGGGCGCAACCCTAGGCCTGAGGATCGTGCTACTTACACTCCAGGCATGTCCTCTACTACACGGATCCCTCGTGGTAAGGCCAAGTCTGTTGGCTCTGAGGCCATCTTTGTCAAGGGAGAGAATAAGTCGCTGTTCAAGACCTTGAGAAACATGTTCAAGATGTGTCAGTCGATTCAGTGTCGTCAGATCAAGGAAATCAACAAGGAGAAGCTTGTTCAGCGTGAGCAGAACGCAGCAAGGGCTGCTGCTGGTGAGGAGGTCGGTCCAGGTTCAGAGGACGTCGACAGTGAGGCCACTGCTCGGTCTTTCCCAATGGCCGGGTGGCGTTTTGATGATGATGATGATGCCTCGAGTGCTCCTCCTCTTGTCTAGTGGGTCTCGTGTTGCCATTTGTCTCCTTTTTGTTGTATTGATGACAAAGGGGGAGAAGTGGTGTGTGTGTTCGTGGGTGTGTGGTGCGTTCGTGGGTGTGTTGAGATCTCAAGCCTCGTGTTTCTTGCTGTTGGTTGGTTTTAGTTGGCTTGAGATACTCTTATTTACCTTCCGTCTGTGTGGTTGTGTGTCTCTAGCTTTATTAGTGAACCTTGCCATTATCCTCTTATGCTTATTGGGTCTCACATTATTTGCTCACCACTGTGTCATGAGATCTAGGCACCATTATAGGTTTATTTTGATGAATCTCATGACTTAACAATAATGATCTTGGTCGAACCTCCTATGGGTGTACTAGATGCATTCTGGTTTTCGAGCACACATATAGGGGGAGCTATCATGATCATTATTTGTTCCATGGCTTTCTATCTGTTTATCCTCTTTGCCATGATCTAACCATGTTGTCATCAATGCACCAAAAAGGGGGAGATTGAAAGTGCTAATGGCACTTATGCTATGTTTTGGTGTGATGACAATGTGGTTAGTTGAACTAATATCGGTTGCTAAAGTTTACCTCAGGTTATTGGTTCTAAGTGCCCGCGATGGAGATGTGCGCCCCCCCCCCCCATTTCAAAAAGGACAAAGGCGTGGTCTTTCGACGCTTCGAAGGTTTAGTTTTGGTTTGCTTCGAGTCATAGGAAAGAGCACACTATTAAGAGGGGTTTGTGTGGATAAATGTCGTGTGGGAATGCCTTTGCCGAGCCTTACTCTCTTACCCTTCCCACTCCGACCACCTAAAAAGAACCTAGTGTGTGTTCTGTGGTACTCAGAAAGTTGCAATAGAAAGTTACTGTGTACCCCGTGCGCACGGGGTCTTTTGACCCCCCGTGCGCACGGGGTACTGCATAACTCTCTAGGTACCCCGTGCGCACGGGGTCTTTTGACCCCCGTGCACACGGGGTCCTATGTGAACTCTCTGAGTACCCCGTGCGCACGGGGTCTTTTGACCCCCGTGCGCACGGGGTGGTGTGTTTGTCTCTGAGTACCCCATGCGCACGAGGCTGACTTAGCCCGTGCGCATGGGGTCCAACGGGCAGAAATCACCACCAGCCCATGAACACTATTTAAAGGCCCTTCTTCCACCTCCAACCTCTAACCCTAATGTCTTATTGAGCTCCACCATTGCTACACCCCATTTTGCTCAATACTCTCAATCCCTCCACCCAAACTTGTTGAAACTTTGGGGATTGGGAGAGCAAGACCTGATCTACAACTTGACCAAACCAAATCGCGTTCCCCGCAACATTTCTTCCCCATTGACTTGTTACTCTTGGAGCTTGGGCTCCTAGGCGGTTGGAGGTTCCTCCGGAAGCTTCCTTGCTTGCGGTGTGCTCCGGAGAAGTTTGTAAAGGTGTGGTGGTCGCCTTTAAGACCAACCCCAAGTGTTTCGAGGCTCATTCGTTGGGGGTGACTCGAAGGATAATACGGTGAGCCTTTGGTGGCGTTCCGCAAGGTTTGGCTCCGGCACTGCTCCAAACGGAGATTAGCTCTTCCCCAAGGAAGAGTGAACTTCGGGTTAAAATCCGCGTCCTCGCCTCACTTGTGGTTAATCCTTTCCCGCACCTTTCTTTGTTGTTGTATGCTTGTTGGCTTGCTAAGTAGTTTGTTGCCTAGCATATCTATCTTGGAGCTTGCTTGTCATATAGGTTGCATTCACCTAGTTTCATATCTAGTGAACTCTTTTATCCGCTAAACCTTAAAATCTACAAGAAAGATTAAAATTTGTAGTCTCCTATTCCCCCCCTCTAGTCGACCATATCGATCCTTTCAGAAGCTCTTGACTACTTCAGAGATGCTGGCCTCCTACAGTTTGTGACCGATAAAGAGCATTGGAATGAAGAGCTTCTGCTGCAATTCTATGCAACTCTCCACATTCGCGGCTACTACAGGGATCCGAAGACTTGGGTCCTTGAGTGGATGAGATGCGATGTACACCATGAAGCCAAAGCCCAAGATATAATTGAGCTTACTGCCCTGCCCACTCCTGGTGAACACTATGAACCATGTTGTCAGCTGCACCATAATGCTTTGGAGAGCATCTTCCAGAAGCTTGAGCCCAACATGAGCCAAATGCTGGGCATGATGAAGCCACTGCCCCAAGACGTTGAATATCCAAAGGTGTTCTTTGTTGAAGACCTAGAGAATCTGCCCCACACTATTTATCATATCATCAGGTGAACTCTATGGCCTGTCAAAGGACATTCTCCTGCAGCCAAGCTAGAAGGCGCAATGAAGACATTGGTTTTCTATATCTTCAATGGCATCAGCTTCAATGCTCAGGACTTCTTCATCAGGAAATTGGTTGCATCTGGCTCCGATATATTTGGTCTGAAGTTCTATGATCCATGGGTAATGCACCTCATCAAGCTTTACTCTGCTATCAACTATCAGCCTTCTGTGCGGAATCATATCATATTCTTGCCAGAGGTTGATCTGTCTATCGAAGCCATATACCCAGAGCCTGCCAAGGAGCCAATTTATCTTCACAGTGCTGATCACCAGAGCTTCACCCAGCCCAGTGAAGGAGTTTAGACCATCACTCGTGTTTATCCTTTGGCTGGCAATACACGTGCACCTCACCGTGCCCATACTGAAGCCACTGAAAGCACTATTGCTCAAAGGCCTCGGAAGCGATCTCGTGTTCTCAATGACCGAGAGCTTCTCGTCGCCTTGCATCAACAACAGGATAAGCATCACGACTAGATCAAGATTCAAATGCAAAGCCTCTTGGTGGATGTCAATCGCATTCGCAACCTTGCCACCAAGAATGCCTTTGTCACTCATGAAACCTGTCGGAGGTCGTGGAATAGCTTGACATTGCTCAGTGCTGAAGCTGGTCTTCAAGACGATGGCTTCACCGAAAGATTCAAGTTTGACTCAACTCCTCCAAGGAATGTTGTCTTGCGTCGGACTCCCTCACTTGAAGACTCTGACTATTCCTCCTCAGCTGCAACTGTTAATGCCAGAGTCATTGATGACCAAGATGATGCTACTTCACCACCTCCAACTTCGACGCGTATCGACACTGCACCAAGTTCTTCTGCACCACCAAACCTCAACGACGACCCTGCTACTTCACCACCTACTCCTCATGGGAACGACTAGAAGCTCTATGTCTTCAAACCTTTTTGGTCCTTACTAACAAAGGGGGAGAAGCATATGAGTTGATAGTCTTCAAGCGGGTCCCTATGGGTGGTTGCTATACTTTTTTCCAAGTGTTTACAACTCTCGCTTTTGATACATTTGGGTTCTTTGAGTTGTAACACTTAAACTTGATGGTCGTCTGCTACTTTTTCTGTCATCTATGTGATGTGACGATAAATTATGCATGTGCGACAATAAATCCCACACGAAGTCATTTTGCAGACGTCCATTTATCATTATGCATGTCATTATCTTCGTTATATCTTTTCATGCATGATGAATTGTCTTCATAAGTTGAAGAGGATCTCCACAAGTACAACCTGCCATGTGCATTTGCATTCGAAAGCAAAATACTTATATGCACATCTTCAGGGGGAGCCTTTTGCTACTTATGAAGACAATACCTCAATCCTTTACAAATTCACATACTTTTATCCCCGTTGAAAACTTCAACCAGTTTGTCATCAATCACCAAAAAGGGGGAGATTATAAGTGCATCTAGTGCCACCCCTAGTTGGTTTTGGAGTATTGACGACAATCCTGGTTGAGGGACTAATGTGTTTGTGAGAATTACAGGACAACACAAGTAGTAGTCCCTCATTGATTCGGTTTATCTACCGGAGATGACCCCTAAAAATGTGTGAAGACATTGAAGATAATGGTGGTATGTGAAGATATTCACATTGAAGACTATGACATGAGAAGACATCGCATGAAGTCTTTGGAGCACGAAGACATAGTTGTTTCGTAGTTTCATTTTCTTCTTTGTTGAGTCATAGGAACCACCGTACTGTTAAGTGGGGTCCAAGTGAACAAAGTCAGAGTGACTAAAGTGATGCTCAACCAAATCCTATGTCTTCAAGCGAAGACAATGAGAGCAAATCTTATCCAGAGCTGGATGAGTCAACTTTACTTGTAGCCCAAGTCAAGTTGCCGCGTGTGTTTGAAATCTGACCGTTGGAACATGTGTCAGTTCCTTAGTGACCCAGGGTCATTTCGGACAAATCAGGTTGGGTTGCCTAGTGGCTATAAATAGCCCACCCCCTACACCATAAATTGGTGGCTGCTTAGAGTTAGTGCACGACTTTTGTCGTTTGAGAGCAACCCACCTCCAAAGCATTTGAGAGAGAGATCCTTGCGAGGACAAATCCCAAAACACCCAGAGCCCAAAGAGTGTTTGGCATCACTGAAGTCTTTCTGTCCGTGTGATCTGAAGACTTGTTACACTTGAGGACTGTGAATCCTCCAGCCAGTTAGGCGTCGCGTTTTGAGCATCCAAGAGTCATTGTGGATCGCCGGTGAATGAAGTCTGTGAAGGTTTGGAAGTCTACCTTGAAGACTTACCTGAGTGATTGGGCGAGGACCACTGCAAAAAAAAGACACATCCGTGACATTTTGGGCCGAACGAAATTTTTTTCCTGTCATACATATGACACTTCTATGACGATAACTGTGACAAAACCCGGTATCATCATAGATGTGGTGGGCTCCTACTTCTATGACAAAAAATCATGACAGAAAATGGGCTTTTCGTCCTGGGCGGGCCGGAGACGCAACTGCATGACATTCTTTGGGCCGTCCATGACGGAAAAAACCATGGTAGAAGCGAGTGCGAGGAAAATTTCGGGGAGTTCCCAGTTACGGTGGGAGGTCGGGGGCCGAGCGATGCGCGTTTCTCTCGTACACGTACGCACGTGTGTGCGAGGTGTTGGCTCTAACTGAACCCGAGCGAGGCGTTGGGCTCTAACTGAACCCGAGCGATTGCACTGTAGGCTACGCGTTACTGAACCCGAGCGATCGATCGATGGCTGTTAACTGAACAGCGATTCCTTTGTTACT